>NC_064646.1:319476208-319780745 GCF_023864345.2 Schistocerca serialis cubense
TACGACAGGTGGCATGCCCACAAACTACGAGCAGCACTGCCACCTGAGACTTAAGTGGATGTGATTTTGCCTTATCAGGAGGTGTGTGCTGGTTGTGTCTTGTGTTTATTTTGTGAATTTGTTTAAAGTGTTGTGAGAGAATGTTGCAGAGTTGAAGGCTGCTTATTTATTAATCTATATATTTTCGTCATTGGTCTCATTATTTAATTTGTATGACACCTGAGGGGTAATATAATGAAAAGTACATGTGTATTTGAATCAAGTTTCAATTTATATTTTCCATGTCTGTACGACAAAGAACATCCTACAACGTGTGATGTCGGGAGCACATCCAACAAGTAATTCTACATTAATCTGGCACACAGTGACTTATATTACTGATTGCGAATAACATCATTCGCATCATTATTTCTTGAGGTTTCACTTGGGCTTTCCAAGCCTGTCCCTCATCATTGAAAATTTAATTGCAAATAGTAAATAGTCAAATAACATAAGAAATTCACTAAAGTTTCATGAAAATGCATGTGAGTGTTTTTCATTATGTTACCTCTCAAATGACATATAAATTAAATAATGAGACCAGTGATGAAGAAATAAACATTAAATAGTAGGTACAAGCTGGATTAGAACTGTCGCCTCATCCATGACGACCTTGCCCAGCGGAACACTAATCACAATTAATTCATCCGTCCAGCAACTTTGTACAGATAACATGATATACGTAAAAGATGCATAAAATTTCTCTTGCAATTTTCTCAAATTTTTAGAGTAGTGCACCTTACTACTTTCACATTATGATGCTTTAATGGCCTACTAAGGGTGTACAATGTCTGAAGTAAATCCAAGATGCCAACATTGTGCCCTCCCCTTTTAAGTAAGAAACAGAAAATTGTAGTAGACACTAAGATAAACAAAAGATAGTTGGGAAACAATAAGGGAATATGGTACGATAATGAGTTTCTTCTGGACAGTGTGCTCTTAAAAATTAAGTCACCCAAAGAACACAGACATTACTGACTGTTGCCACTTCCTTCTGAAATACATCTACAAAATTTAGTAAAGGGTCTCAAATGCTCATATAGAATCCATACGCATGCTGTGGAATCAATTCAGTATTATTTTTGGGAAGGATGAGATGAAAATGAATGCTTAGGTGTGCCGATTTTTGATGTAGTTAAGCTCCATGAAGAACTGCATTTCAATAGCACTTTGTTCAAAGTTGATGGGTCGGTCAATGTAGGGGCATATACTCCAGAACACTGTAAGAATAAACTTGCAAATCATGCTCTGGTGTTTATATTTGTACCTCTACTGCATTACTGGATCCATCCTGTTGCTGTGTATGCTAGACCCAATGCAACTCCTCATGACGTCATCTCACAGATATTAGATTCAAGTAATTATACAGCAAGAGCAAGCCGAAACAACAATTATTGGATTCACTGCTGATGACGATCAACCGAATAAAAAGGTGGGCCAGTACTAGGAATTAGAGCATAAAAAATAAAGTTACCTGCTCTTTATAAAATCTAGCAGATTAAACTAGAAGAATTTAGGCATTTTCAGATGCTATTCGTGTAATAAAATGCGCAAGGAATATTTTTTTTGATAAATCCAAGGTACTTTTCAATGATAAGATAATCAACTACAATTTTTATGGAAGTGTTTGTGAACAAGATAATACCCCAGAATTCACAGGACAAAGTTTGCCACAAGTTAACTTTCACACAATTTTGATCCGTTGCCATTTCAATGAATGAAATTATTATTAGTTCCACAGTTATTCAGTAACTCAACAGCCAATGGAATAAAATTCTTCAAGGAAATTGAGCAGGATTCAAAGGCAGTGAATCAACGGAATCATTCACTACATGTATGAACAACTTAGTGGACACACTTAACTCTGTTTCCTAAGGATGCTTTGTACAACAGCTTGGAGGCTCACAAAACATTAATGAAACTGAAAAGCATTCTCGTCAATAGAATTAACAGCTTTGCTTCCAAAAGAACTCTCCAGTCTCCAAGAGCAACAATTGAAAAAATCTTACAAATATCTGAATTCTTGTGGAAAAGAGGTTTCAGCTGTGTCCTGACAGCAAAATTTAATCAGGATCCACTTGAACGTCATTTCGGTATCGTAAGATCTCCAAGTTGTAATGATCATCTGTCAGTAAAAGACTTCCTGGGCTTGCACATGTTACAGCATGTATACATTCCTGCTAAACTTTCATATCTTTTGGTGGAAACTGAACATAAATGCGAATTTTCCCTGACATCATATATAAGCCAGATGTGGACATTAGCTAGAGAATTGCAGCAGAACAACAGAGGCACAGTTCTAGAACTGGAAGACATAATTAAAAACACGGCGTGTGTTCAACATAACTTGACACACGTTTAACGTAATCTACAACACATGCAGGAGATTCCTGGAAGCTCCTTGGCCAAAGATTGTTTAGTTTATCATTAGACATGTTATGTGGTGCATCAAGCAAGAAGATTCACAAAATGCCCTAGGTGTTTGCCTTCTAAATAAGAATTTGTTTAACATACCACTCTTCTTACTGATGTCTATTAGAGATTATGGATCTTCTACAGGAAAGATACCCATCGAGAGGCATCTTCAGTGTTCTTATCCAGGTGGAAAAAATCATCGCAGTACAACTCCAAGAGGACAGTTTATTCCTGTCTTAAAATCATCCAATGTATCAACAACAGTGGTACGGCCTAAAAATGCAGGTGAAAAATAGCGCATTTCAACTTGTTTGTTAACTTTGTGGCAATATCCATTTGTTGCAACTCAGCCAGCCTGTTAAGGCTTTCATCAAATAAGATTACAAAAGGAACGTCCTCTTCAAGATATTCGAGAGTATTTTTCCTAAAGTGCGGAACTACTCATCAACAATACTGTACATTGTCTTGGTCCACCAAAGCTACATCTTACTAGCTACACTATCATTAGGAAACGACTGGAAACAAAGCAGCCTGCAAAGTGTGTAATATTTCCACTCTTGTATCATCAGCCTGACTCAGGTACTTTGAAATACAACTGTTAGTTGATGCAGCATTTGTGGCAGTGGTGGAGGTGAGGTTGGGCTGCAATAGCTGGGATGTTGACAAACCGACCATCAACTGCAAGCTTCTGAGTTCACCAGTTACTATGATCTTATCAAGCGTCAACAGAGCATCTCCATTATGCCCAGTTGTCTTGCCATATGGCGGAGTGTGATCTGGAAGTACTAGCACCCTGAAAACAATCCAGTGCCTAAATAAGATGATGACATGACTGTTGTGATACTATGTACCTGTCAATTTCTAAAATCCAAAGATCAGGAGATGCAGTTTTTAAAAAATCAGGAGGTACGAATGATCAAAACTCACAGCTCACAGTTCTGAGACAAATGATCTGAGCCTTTCCTTGTGATGTCAAAAAGCTATATGATGGCTATAAAAATACTGGAACTAAAGAAAGCATCAATTCCATACCTGTTATTTGTAGCATATTTCAACTGTGGTATGAGGTCAGTGCAGTTAATCGGCAAATTGTAAATGAGGTAAATAATTCTAACACCAACATTCTAACACTTAACATTTTCTCGGTAATTCGAAAAATCTGTTTTTACACCGTGTAATACACAAATGTCACATCAGCAAAGGCAAGATATCTTTCTCGTGTGAAAAGTGGTAATTGACCCTAAATAAAGGAAAGTATGAGGTCATCCACACGAGTACTATAAGAAAGCCATCAAATTTCGGTTAGAAGATAAGTTGCACGAATCTCAAGGCTGTTAATTTAGCTAAATATCTAGGAATTACAATTACGAACTACTTTAATTGAAAAGACCATATAGATAATGTGTGATTGGGGGGGGGGGGGGGAGGCAAACCAAAGACAGCACTTTGTTGGCAGAACACTTAGAAGATGCAGCAGATCCACTAGAGACTGCCTACTGCTGCATGGTATGGGACTCTTACCAGATAGGATTGATGGAGGACATTGAAAAAGTCCAAAGAAGGCAGCTCATTTTGTATAGATTTAGTGTTCATTTTTCCTGTGCACTATTCAAGGCCGAACGGTAAAAAAATAATCTGAAAATGGTGCCATGAATCCTCTGCCAGGCATCTAAGTGTGAATTGCATGTTAGTCATGTAGATAAAAATTACAAAAGGTAAACAATGGATCTTTCCTTGACATAGTAATGCACGGAAATAGTTGCAATATTGCCCCAGGGAAACAGAATGAAAATGAAACTACCTGGCAGATTAAAACTGTGTGCCGGACTGAGACTCGAACTCGGGACCTTTGCCTTTCGCGGGCAAGTGCTCTACCAACTGAGCTACCCAAGCACGACTCATGCCCCGTCCTCACAGCTTTGCTTCTGCCAGTACCTCGTCTCCTACCTTCCAAACTTTACAGAAGCTCTCCTGCGAACCTTGCAGAACTAGCACTCCTGAAAGAAAGGATATTGCGGAGATGTTTGAGATCGGCTGATTTCAAAAATAAAATTATTGCACTGGTTGCAGCACTGTAATATATTATTGTTATTTCTAAAAATTGGATCACATTAATGTCTGTTGATATCTTGCCGCAAATTTTCTGCAAAATAGGGCCTTAGTACATGTTTTATAATTCCACTACACTTTGTTCTATGTATCTAAACTTTTCTAGCAACATCATTGTCTGAATTTACTCACATACAACTCATTTAAGTGGTCACATATGATTGCTCAATGGCAAAAAATGGAAGGGAACCTTTAGTTTGATTCACGTCTAAAGATTCTTTCATGGCTCTGAAAGGTATTTTCGTTTAGGGGGCTGCAGCTATCTTGTGTTTTTTGTCCCACTATGGCTTGTAAGTTGGCATAAGATGCTTACAAAGCACAACAACAAAATCCGCAAGATGCTCTTGTGTCATTGCCAAAAATTCTTTCTAACCAGTTTGCAATTTTACTATCACATAACACCTAGGTGAGCTGCTTCTGTTGTAGAGAGAGACAGTTTAAGCATCTGGGCTCCTACAGATGTTCAGAGAGCTGAGGACAGGGTGATGCTTCTTCTTTAAAAATGAGTAACTCACATTGTGAAAAGTATTCCAGCCAATGTTAGTGGAGACAATGAAATCAACATTGTTGAATGTGTATTGACAGCATGTTACACGTGTGACAGGCTCTCCATTGTGGTAGATGGTTGACAGCACCAGCTGTTGAACTTTTTTTATACATTAGCTCTCTTAACAACTGCAAATAAACACTCAGTTAACTGAAAATAACTCCACTATATAAACAAGAGCTCCTTGAGGTTAGTTTGTTTATTCGCAGGAGAGAACTGGACAGGAAATGCGAGGAGGTATACTTGTGTGCAAAATTAAAGATGATCAGCACTTGTGGTGGTGGGAACTTCCCATTAATGGATGAGCGCTACATCTACCATAAAGGGCGACTAAAAATCAATTTCTCCTCCAGCAGTCTAGAACAGAGTGCAGAGACTTACGTAGATTTTGTTCATATGCATTTCTTGTGTTAGTATTACTAGTAACTCGTGTATGCTCCATTTATTGTTAACGCGCTGTGTGAAATATACAGGGTGAAGAGTATTTAAACAGACAAACTCTGGGAGGTTGCAGGGGACATCAAAACTAATATTTTTCCCTAATATCATTTTTTCCTATGAGGATTACTTAAATCGGTGGAGACTGTATTATGCTCTTCAGTTGTTAGAGGCCATATTACGATCTTCAGTTGTTAGATGGCGTATTACACTCTTCAGTTGTAGGCAGCTGCTGTCCACCAGTGTAGTAGTGCATTGTCTCTGTTTAGTAATACAGGGTGTATACAACCCGGGAGATCCGGGAAAAAGCCGGGAATTTTTTCATCCGGGAGAAAACCGGGAAAAACCTGGGAATTCTTTTGGAATTCTGGGAATTCTTTTGGAATTCTGGGAATTCTTTTGGAATTCTGGGAATTTTTTATTGTTTTAGTTTTCAGTTAAATTTTTGGAATTTTGACTGGTAAGAACCAATACTCTAACAAAGAATAGTACTGTATCCCGTGGAAATACGGAAGCGTCCGATCCCGCCCGTCTGCTTTGACCCATGACGTCACAAATATGGCGAAAACAAAAACAAACACGCACACTTTCCACAAGAAGCCTAATGACACTAACGGGACAAGCGTGGGAAATGGGGTGTTTTGGGTGGGGGGCAAACTAAATATAAACAAATTTAGACGCCTTGCGTAGCTACAACGTGTAAGTGAAGACAGCCACGCATGAATACCCACCCGTCTCCCCAGGGGTCGTAACCTCTGCAACCCTTCAGTAGCTGATTAGTGTTTTTTGTCTTTTTTAAAAAAAAAATCTCACGGGATAGAACGAACAGATCAGAAAGATAAATATAATAAACTAAAACAGAAATTGGAGGAAACAGATAATTAAAATAAGTAATAAGTGTTTTTAAATTAAAAAAAAAAATCTCACGAGATAGAACGAACAGATCAGAAAAGTAAATAAAATAAGATAAAACAGAACTGGAGACAGCCACACTCAAACCAAACTCCGCGCCGTCATGACGTCACACACGACAACACCCTTACGTCACGGGTCAAAGCCGACGCGTGGGATCGGACGCTTCTGTCGACCCGTATCCCGCTTCTGCAGAATTATACTGCAGGAACAAAAAGTGAATGAGAGGGGGGAACGAAAATAAAACTTAAGTCGCAAAGGAAATGCGCTGTATACAACAAAACACAGTGATCATACAAGCCTCTGCCAACAGTAAAGTTTGTCAAAGTGTTTAGGAAGACTGTGCAATGCTTCTTAACAAAAAAATTGCCTCCGATGAGTGTGATGTGACAGCTGTTTACATTAGATTCGTTTTAATGCAAGATCTTTTAATGTTTTACACGTACGAACATACGGCCTTCCTGTGTCATCGTAGCTGCGCAAGTGCAATGACACCTGTTATCTGGCGCTCTCTGGCAACTGCTGAACCGAACCTATTTCTAACAGGTCACAGGAAAATATTGCGAATGGTGGTTTGAAAAGCGTTACTTCGAAAGTTAATTTCCTTTTATGCAAGATGAACTATGTGCAACAATGTACGACGAATTTCTTAAATCACAGAGCGTTTGACTCTCATTTAAAAATCAACTCTTTGGGGATGACCATCTAGAAGAATTTCTATCCCAGAAGATCAGACATTTATGTCGTTATTAAAAATTTTACTGGCACATTTATGTGATGTATCTTAAAGTGTAACACGCGGAAAAGAGATCAACATTATATGTAGAAGCTTAGCTTCTCTTGCGGCTTATTAATCTCCGAGATCAATATTATATGTGAAAGCTTTGCTTTTCTTGTAGCAACAATATGTATATTAATTTAAACCATTAACTTTTCTTATTTGTGTGTTCGCGCTACTTAAAAGTGATGTTGCTATTGGCTGACTACATCATGTGTCCTATGCTGTCATCAGCTGGCAAGATCACGTGACATGATCTGTGACTGACTTAAGAAAGCGTGTCGCAATCTCGATTTCAATGCTTCGGAAAGTAACATGCGGTGTTTGGTGGAATTCAAATTTATACTTTCGTAACACGAAAATATGCAGCGTACATGTTGCTGCACATCAAAGATCTTTCCGAAACGTGTTTTTTCCCCGAGTTTCATTTTCTGAAATGCCAGATAATTCTACGTCAGTGTATAAAACCATAAACAATCAAAGTATTGATAAGTTTTACAGCGCCAAGGAAAAGTATACTGTCACTTAACACCGAAAAAGTGTATTTTCATCCGGGAGAAAGTGTATTTTCAACCGGGAAATCTGGGAATTTTTTTTCCTTGTCCATGTATACACCCTGTAATAGAGCGAGACACCTGAAGTGAGTACACTGATATAGTTGGTGTGTACTACATAGCGCACCACAACGGACGAGGTGCACACCGGGTTTATCAACAGCAATATCCTAATCGCCGTATCCCGCATCATACGACCTTTGCTGCTGTGTACCAATGTCTGCGTGGGACCGGGTCATTTAGCAGATTACCTGGACAGGGATGCCGTCGCACGGTAAGGACGCTGCAGTTTGAGGAAGTTGTCTTGCAGCATGTGGAGCAGGGTCCTTCAGTCAGCACTTGTGCAATTGCACGTAACATGGGGACGAATCAGACGAATGTAAGAACAGTCCTTTGAGAGCAATTGTTACATCCATTTCACTTATAGTGGGTCCACAACCTGGAACCAGTTGATTATCCACCCAGAGCACAGTTTTAGCAGTGGTACCTGGAACAGTGTGAAATGCATCCTACATTTCCATCCTCTGTGTTGTTTACCGATGAAATAACGTTTGGACATGATGGAGTCTTCAACACGCACAATCCACATGTGTGGAGTGAGCATAACCCACATGCCACAGTTACTAGTGCTCATCAAGTGCAGTTCTTTGTTAATGTGTGGGTCGGTGGTGTTGGGGACTGTTTAATTGGGCTGTATCTGCTACCTAGGCCATTAAATGGCAGGCACTATTACAATTTTCTCACCAGAGCATTGCCAGAATTGCTAGAAGACTTCCCTCTCTCTATAAGACAACGCATGTGATTCCAACATGACGGGGTGCCGGCACATTTCAGTCGTCGTGTTCATCGATTCCTGGAATGACGGTTCCCAGAAATGTGGATTGGCAGAGTTGGTCCTGTACCACGGCCTGCGCGATCCCCAGATATGTCCTCTCTGGACTTGACGTTTTTGTGTGGGGGTGAGATGCGCAACCTTGTTCACTCAACCCCTGTTGCATCAGAAGAGGATCTGGTTGCCCGGATAGTAGCAGCAGCAGGAACAATTCAGGATACTCCTGGGGTTTTTGCCTGTGTCAGACAGAATATAATCTGACAGTGTAACCTTTGTTTACGTGTCAATGGAGGCATTTTTGAAAATCTACTGTAATTGAAATTGGGTCGTGTTAATGTGTTATCTCTTGGTCATAAAAAAATGGAAAAGTGTTTGTTGGTTTAATTAATTTGCTGCCAGAGAAATCTTCCTCTACCGGTTTAAATACTCCTATTAGGAAAAAATGACATTAGGGAAAAATAATTGTTTTGATGTCCCCTACAACCTCCCAGAGTTTGTCATTTTAAATACTTTTCACCCTGTAGACGGCTCCTTGCGTGTATGCACACTGCATTGCCAGTGATTCATAAGGCGTATTGGGGAGGATCTGTATAATGTATAACTTTGTGGAACATCCTGTAGTTGATTCTTGTGATGATATGGGATAGCAGGGGTGATCATCTGCTCGTCTTCAGTTTGCAGTCCTACGAAGAAGGTGACCTAACTTTGCTCATGCTTCTACCCTCCATCCCCACCCCTCCATGCTGTTGCATCCCCAGAACACAGTAAACAATAAGTTTTATACCACTGAAACATTAATTTTAATAATCTGCAATTTTTCCATCCGCAGCAAAGCAGAAACTATTGGCCCTAGAGAAAAAATTAATAGAATCTTCTTTATAGGAAAGTTAATGTAGTTTAATTCTGCATTGGGAAATATTTTGCTACGTGCTGTGGTTTGAGTTATTCAAGAGAAACATTGAAATAAGTGACCTTTGGCCCCCCCCCCCCCCCCACACACACACACACACACACACATATATTCCCACCTCCAATTCTGTAGAAAAATTTGCGACTACAGGTATTTTTTCACATATTCGATCTTTTTTGTCTTCAGTGACTGTACTAAACATTGCCAAACCCAAAACAAGTAGCAAATGGTGGAGAAAATCCAAGAACTGACTCAGATTGAAACTGAGACACTTTGGACAGTACTCCAGAATGCAACCACTGTGCCACCAAAATGATTTTCTGCTGTTGAACTTGGTATATTTAACATTCTGTGCAAAAATTTTGAATTTCCCTTTCTAACTATGCTGCTATAAACTAATCACATTAATTAAAAGTTGTCTCCACAAATTGTTATGAGATACACTATCTGCACTCATTTCCTATGAAGCCGAACTTCCCATAACTTACCCTTACAATCTGAAAAAAATATTTTGGGCTTCAGCAATGGGGAATGGCATATTCACATATTTATTTAATATCTTCTTCACTTAACAACTTTATTACTTTTTTTTTTAACTCATATTTTTGCAAAGCAGAAACACAGTTTTGTAATGTCGGTAGGTTGTGAACTGTATTTGAATAGATTTGTGAAATTTCGGCAGTCAAAATGACCCTAGTTCTCAACAACGTAATCCGAGATTAACATTTATATAACAGGTTTGAAAGTTTATTTTCTGTGTTAAACTAAGGTGCACTGCATAATACAATCGGTATATTGCTCCAGTCTAATGTAATTTTGATATACTCCATCCAGTACATCGCAGCATTATGTTTTGGCCCTGTATATCATCCCAAGCCATATGGAACTTTTCATATATTCACAGACTACCGATGTCCTGTCCTCTTCTGTTACACAAATGTAAAGTAAAAATTCGATGCAAGTAACCTAACACCCCATTCATATAGGTCAGTTCTTCAGTTGTTAGTCACTTTTAACTGTTGTTTAAAGATGTCATTCATTATGTTTAAATTAAGCCAAATGTCTGTTTTCATTGTCTTTGCTTCACTGAAATTTAAGAGTCCTTACATTTAGTACCTGTGATACGCTATATTAACAGTTCAGGCCATTTCTGTCTCTCAGAATAAACAGTGAAATATCAGAGTAGTTTGTAATATTTCAGAGCAGAGAATATGACACACAAATTATTAAGATTTGTGATCTGTTTAATTTAAAGAACAGTCAGTAAACAGAGGCCTGTGACAAGTGTTAAGTGCCATGGTAATTCATGTGTTGTACCATTAAAAGGATAATTGAGAATCTTAAGTTTGAAAATCCTTATTTACTCCTTTCTTATTTTTGACTGAGCCTAATGGCATAAAGGTTTTAAGAACTTGATAATGGGATTGTGTTTTTTAAATTATCAGATGTCTGAGCAACTGATGTCATATTCTCCATCATTATACTGTGATACAGTTGTATTAAGGCTTCACAACACATTAGTATTTGTTTTATATATCTAAAAACAAAGATGATGTGACTTACCAAATGAAAGTGCTGGCAGGTCGACAGACACACAAACAAACACAAACATACACACAAAATTCAAGCTTTCGCAACAAACTGTTGCCTCATCAGGAAAGATGAGGCAACAGTTTGTTGCGAAAGCTTGAATTTTGTGTGTATGTTTGTGTTTGTTTGTGTGTCTGTCGACCTGCCAGCACTTTCATTTGGTAAGTCACATCATCTTTGTTTTTAGATATATATTTCCTACGTGGAATGTTTCCCTCTATTATAACCATATTAGTATTTGTTTTGCATGATAGGTTTGTATTTGGATTAATAGTTAAAATTTGTTGCAGGTCAAATTGCTAAGGGCGTGCATTTCGAAAAAATTTTGGATGATGTGAAGAGCTCCATCCATTCCGGAGAACCGGAGAGGCTGCACCTTATTACTCGCCGCGACCTCCACAACATAAAGAGAGATTTTGGCATTGGTGGCACTCGGCAACAGGACATTGATGAAGTGAGTGGACAAAATGAAAGACTGGACACAAATTCTTCTCAGTTGAGGAGACTGGAGTATAAATTACAGCTTTTGAGACGCCGTATCAGCTCAGGTATGATGTCCAGAGAAACGAAGTGTAAAGTGGAGAAGGAAGTCGATCGTTTGCTTTCACTTACTCAATTGGACTTCAGCAGGGAAGTTCCGCATTCCCACAATAGTAAAAAATTGAAAGTGCTACGAATACCTGATAAGTCTAATATCAACAGCGAAGTTCCGCATTCCCCCAGAAATGAAAAGTTGAAAGTGTTACAGACACCAGATAAGTCCAACATCCATAGGAAAGTTCCACACTGCCCCAACAAAGAAAAGCTGGAAGTCCTACCAATACCTATCAAACCTAAGACCTTTCCAAGGAGCATTTTTGTGGTTCCGGCCCATATTGAGAAGCCAAATAGTGTAATTGTGAAGGGGCAACCAAATAGTGAAGTTAAGACTGTGCATGTTGGTTTTGATCACACATACTGTCAGAGCTAGTTAGTGTGTGTGTGTGTGTGTGTGTGTGTGTGTGTTTCGTATAGTTTATTGCCTACTGGAAACATGCCATTTAAAAAATAGAGCAATGTATCTGGCTTGGTACATCTGTGGTGATACGGAAACCCAAGTGTTGTTAACCCTCTATTGCATGACTTTTTTTTATGGATCCAATTTCAGTGAAAACCATATCTGGGGGTAGGGTCTGACACACAAAATACTGTGTAACAAGTAAAACATAGAAATTTTGATTTATTCAATATTTTATGATTGATTGTTGCCATATGGCAACACCATGCTTATGTCAACACACTTCCCAGAAGACTCTCAACACTGTTATTTACATATATGTGTAAAATTACTTAGGAAAGAATGTAGCACATTGTTTTCGTCATGTTCTTCCTCTTCTTGTTCCTTTTCCTCTTACTCTTGTTCTCCTTCACTGTCATAGTCTCAGAAATGGCTATAGCCGAAGTTCCATGAGGAATATCATGTCCAGCACTTTCATCCTCTGAATCATCTGCAAATTCTTCTTCACTGTTGGTGTTACCCAATTTTGAATCGTCACTTTCTTCAGGAATATTCCTAATTGCCACTGAATGTCTGCCACTGTAGAAGCATAAAGCTGGAATTGATGCCATGCCTACAAAATAAAAATAATTAACAGCATTGTACTGAATCTGCCCATGTTGAAAAAGGTTATGTTTACATTGGCAAGATAATAGTACTCACATATTTCAACAAACCGAAAATATTGAGTAATTATTTATCATTCAGTTAAAGAGGCATTGAAACATTATCTGTGCTATCATTAAGCAACATTTTACATACCTTAAAAATATAATTTTTTTAGGTGTGATCTAAATGGCATAAATAATTTACTTTTTCTGCTGTTGTAGCATGTGTTTACGTATAGTGGACCTCCAGCAACGACTATAGACCATCAGCATTTTCTGCCAATATAACACCGCTAAACACAGTCTACCTTGACTCAGTCAGACTGTGTGTTGCCATAAGGCAACGCCATGCGTATACAAGCAGTTTCCGTAACATTATACATAAATTTATAGTTTGTTGCAATAAGGCAACACCGTGCAGAAGAGGGTTAATAAAGGAAACAAATTATTCCTGTTATTTTTACATATGGTGTAAGAGCTTTAATTTGATTATTTTTATATATGAATTGGAGCGTGTCCCTTGCAGCAAGTGATGGAAAGTTTGTGTGGTCATAATTCCTTTAATAGAGGGAAGACCAGTGTAATTTAGTATGGGATCAGTCTTCCTAGTTTTTTATTTTTGTTTATTTTTTTATTATAAAAAAGCTATGTATCGTGGTTTGCCCAGGTAGTAACCAGAGGCATTTTTGTAAGGTCAGTTAAAATTTATTTGTAGCTCATTGTTTATCCTAACAATGCCAAATGGGTGTGATAAGTTCTGGTCAGCCTGTGTATAAATGTACAAAAAACTGAGTGCAAAAAGTTTTATTTCATGTGTAACTGAGTTGTAAATAAGAAGAGCAGATTGTAAAACTGAATGTCAAAGTGACTGAAGTGATTAATAGTCTGTTAATGTACCCTGAGAGAAAGAAAACATGTCATAAAAATAACATGTAATTTGTAATAAAATGAATAATTTAAAAAATAAAAATGTGAAACTTTCCAGAAATATTTCACCTTTTCCTTTCTCAACCTTATTTTTGCTTTACCGGGGAATAAGTAAAACCATGGTTGCTTAAATTAACATTTATTTATTTATTGTTTTCATTTGTTAATTTTTTTGTGAGATGTGAAAATGTAAACTTTTGAACATTCAGTGAATAAAAAGGTATGCAGTATATCTTCATCATGCCTGCATGGAGTGCTTAGGTAAGTATTGGCTTTAATTGTTATTCCATTTAACAATTTTACATTTTCCAAGATATGTAGAACTATGGACACTCTTCTTGTGAAAGCAATAAAATACACTGATCTGCCAGAACATTATGACCACCTTCATAACAGTTGGTATGTCCACTTTTGTCACGGATAACAGTGGTAACACATTGTAGTATGGAAGCAGAAGCAGATGCCACCCCACATCTGCACATGCAAGTCAGCTAATTCCTGTAAATTCCGGAGGGGAGGGCGGGGGGAAGGCGATGAGCTCCTGACACCATGCTCAATCGCGTCCCAGATGTGTTCGATTGGGCAAGTTGGGTGGGGGGCAAGCACATCGATTGGAACTCACCACTGTGTTCCTCAAACCACTCAATCACTCTCGTGGCCTTGTGACATGGTGCAGTATCGTGCTGAAAATGCCACTGCCTTTAGGAAACATGATCATCATGAAGAGGTGTGTGTAGTCTGCTATCAGTGTACAATAGTCCTCGGACATCCTGGTACCTTGCACAACCTCCTCTGGATCCAGGAATGCCCATGTGAATGAATATTCTTCTGAGCGTAATGGAGCTACTGCCAACTTGCATCCGTCCCACAGTACAGTTGTCAAGGAGCTGTTCCCCTGGAAGACAGATTCGTCTTACCCATCAACGTGATAAAGAAGGTATTGGGATTCATCAGACCATGCAGTGCTCAACCACTGTGCCGATGTCCACTGCTGATGGTCATGTGTCCATTTCAGTCATAGTTGCCAATGTAGTGGTGTTAACATTGGCAAATGCATGGTTCTGGCAAATGCATGGTTCGCTGGCTGTGGGGGGCCATCGTTAGGAATGTTTAGTGCAGTGTTTGTTCACACATACTTTTACTCTTCCCATCATTAAACTAGTGTTAGCCACCACAGTTTACTGCCTGACGTGTTTTACCAGTCTGCCCAGCCTAGGATGTCTGACATCTGTAATAATGGCTGACCACCCAATCCAACATCATCATCTGGACATGTTTTCACCATGTGTTGAAGACACTCACTACAGCACTCCTCGAACACCTGATAAGTCATGCAGCTCCCGAAAAGCTCATGCCGAGCCTCCAGGTCATCACAGTTTGCTCTCGATCAAATTCAGATACCCACACACCTTCCCCATTCTACACATGGGCAGCATGTACACTGACAGTATATGTGCCATGCACTTGTTTGACTAGCAGTCATTCCTCGTCAGTTGACACAGCTGTTGCCTGGACGGGTTTATATTGATACAATATCAATGATATTAATGTTCTGGCTGATCAGTGTATGTTACTTATTTCATTCTTGTTACATTAGTTGTAGTTATTGTAAAAACTTGGATTTGAAGCTACAGAAAAATGAAATGAAATTTTAAATAATTTAGGAGTAAAGGAGATAATTCACTAAAGTGTAGAAGCATTGAGTCTTAAACTTTGAGAACTGCTCAATTATTATAGTTATTTAATCATTAGGATGCAGAACTTGGCACTTGCATTGTGCTGTGTGCTGATACTGTAATGAAATAATGTTGCTATAGCTGTCAGTAATTATGCTTTTGGACATTTTTAAACAATCATTGGTGCCACAAATTTTCCTTTCACAGTATAAAGCGGTAGAAGTTTACTCATGTAGCACCTGCTATGGTCTGGGCCCTGTCCTGCCAAGCAGATTCACTGCCCATTTTTTTAATCTTTTGTGTGTGTTAACTGTCAGCAATTTTAATAAAAATAATAATTATTATGTTTAAGATTATATTGGCATGGTAGAGTACGATTTTTTAAGTACTGCCAATCAAAGATCATTGACATAAAACTGCAGGAACTTTGGAACACAGTGTAGTAGTAGCATCGCGACTGAATTCTTCAAGTCTCTTTTGGTGTTAAAAATTATCAATTTGCTACTCCACCCACTCCCTTGCACTGCTGCCCATGATCTGATTTTTATGTGCATAACTAAAAATTAGTGCCACCATATTGTCAACAGAGATTTATTTGCTTTGCAGGGCGTGGTTGTGAAGTTCCATTTTTTGTTAACAAAACCTGTCGAAAATGTTGTACTTTCATACCAAATGATGTAGATTACTTAAATGTTTAACCGGGACACAGTCAACCAGTACTAGTTGCAGATTATGTATGTACTGCTTTCCAGGGGCAACAATAATTTGATTTTGAATAATTTGTGTAATTAAGTAAATCAAACAAATTAAAATGCCCTTATAATCTACTCATTAAGAGCTATTATCTTCAGTTAAAGGTTTGACACAGTATGGCAAGTATCACAGTCAGAAACCTTGTATTTCTTGTGGCACCTTAGCTCAAGAAACTCAAATCATCCACACTATATTAAAAAATGGAAAATCCAGGATGGAATTTAACGATATTATGAAAACGAGAGTTGCTACTCACCATATAGCGGAGATGCCGAGTCGCAGATACACAACAAAAAGACTATCACAAATAATACTTTTGGCCAGTAAGGCCTTTGTTGTTTCCTCTTGCTTTCAACTGTTCACAGTACCAGCACAACAAGGCCATGTTTGGCTGATGTTACAGGGCCACATGGGTCAACTATCTGGATTATTGCCTCGATATAGAGTCTCGCTCTACCAAAACTATGGTTTGGTGGTTTTGGTACAGTACATAAATGATGTAGTGGTATTTTCTAGCGGTATATGATCAATCTGTATTGATTTCTTTATTCTTAGTACAACATACCTCTGTTGCACGTTACAAATCAACAATTTCAAATAAAACCTGAACTAAACAACAGCAGTTTCAATTTTGCTCCAAACACTGTTTATTTTTATATAACAGACTGGAGGATAACTAACAATACCAGAGAAGGAAAGTTGCTAGTCACCATATAGCAGAGATGCTGAGCCGCAATAGGCACAATAAAAAGATTCACACAATCATAGCTTTCGGCCATTAAGGCCTTTGTCAGCAGTAGACACGCACGCACGCGCACACACACACACACACACACACACACACACACACACACGCAAGTGCAACTTGCACACACTACACTGTGCAGTTTCAGCTCTCTCAGACTGCAGATGTGTGTGAAAGTTGCACTTGCGGTGTGTGTGTGTGTGTGTGTGTGTGTGTGTGTGTGTGTGTGTACTGCTGACAAAGGCCATAATGGCCAAAACCTATCATTGTGTGAATCTTTTTATTGTGCCTATCGCTGCTTAGCATCTCCGCTCTATGGTGGGTAGCAACTTTCTTTCTCTCGTATTGTTACATTCCATCCTGGATTTTCCATTGTTGGAGGACAACTGAGTTACACAGCCCTTTATATGTCCTCACTCAGTTTCTAAATGGTTCATCACTTATGGTTTCTAGGGGCTTTAGTAAGCTATTGATCGCATACATAAAGAAAGTGATCATTATGAGGTAATGCCCGATTAACATGAAACACATCTAATGTACAGGCAATGCGAGTAGCACATGAAGTGACCAAAGCTACTAGAAAAACTACTGTAGTCTATGCTTACTTATGATAGTCTATTGTAGTTTTACAACCCTACCATTACAACTACTGGAAAGATAGCTGACTCTCTTCAGGAATCATAGGTTAGTCTGACTTCTCCACAGATACCCCTCTATCGTGGCCATACCTGTGTTATGGCTATATGTAACATTGGGGCATACAAGCCATACCACTTTGTCAAGGTTCCCTGGTTTGCATAGGGTGGATCTTGCCATTATATTGGCTTAAAATACTTGCTGCTTAATTTATGTGTAGTCTTGTGTTAGCAGTGATAGATGGTGAACATCCCACAAGTCATTTCTATGCCACTTGAACCTAATCACACCGCACGTCCCACAGCTCTAATCCAGTCTCCACTGATTTTCCTACAGGAGTACAGTCAAACATATTAAAAGCATTCAGCACATCTGAAATATAACTATTTTGGTAGAGTTTTATGTTATTTCCCTCCCAGTTTGTATAAGGGACATTAAAAAAGAAACTAGCCGGAGGCATAATTACAGAAACCAGTACCCGTATGTTAGAAGTATTGACCCTTGTCCCACTGTGACACAAGGCAGTGAATGAATGGCTGTCTCATCAAATTCACAGGGCTGCAATGTTAACTAGTGTAGTTATGCACATACAGCTGGACGTCGTCGTCAGAGGTGAATCGTTTGTCCCTCGTAGCCTTTTTAAGGGGACCAAAAGTGGTGTAATCACAGGGAGAGGGTCCATACTGTATGGAGGGTAGACGAGACACTCCCATTTGAATTTTTGTAGGAGTGCCATGACTGTGTTGGCTGTATGAGGCTTTGTATTGTCATGGAGCAGAATGACCCCATGAGTTTGACTGCCTGGTCCTAGGTGATGGGTGGTCAAGGTTTGCGAGTAAAGTTGGGCATTCACTGTTGTCCCGTGCTGCAGGAAGTGAATCACAAGGGGCACATCTTGGTCAAAGAAGGATGTCAGCATGACATTCCCTGCACTCGTGTGGATGGCCTTGGCATTTTTGGTGCTGGTGACCCTGGATGCTTCCACTGGAGACTTTGTCGTTTCGATTCCTGGGAACGCATTCCCTTCCTGAGCATAGCGCCGCAGATGAGCAAGACAGAGGGCCATTCAACATGCTTCCTGGTGCTGGTGTAGTTGAAGACAGTGAGGCACCCATTGGGCGCACACACTTCGTGCATGTGCAGTCGTTCCTTCATGATGGTGTGAACGCTTCTGACACTCAATCAGACCACAGCGGCTGTGGCTTTCACTGTCACTCAGCGGTCCTGGGTAATGAATGCATCTACCAGCTGAACAATGTCATCGGTAATTCAGTTTGGTGCTCCAGACCATGCATCATCGGCTAACGACACCCGCCGTTCCCTGAAGTGCTTGTGCCACACCTTGACCCTTGGCTGTCAGAAAACAAACACCAACCATTTGCTCTTTGACACCTCCATGTCACTGTTTGCAATGTGACTGGCAGCATTGGATGATTGATGCATGCTGCTGCTAGCTGTGTATTGTCACGTGATGTGCACGTATGCCCTCTAGCGACGGGCTGTGAACTTGAACGTTGTGGTTGGAACCACACCTCATTACATGCACCGCGACATTACTCTCCTGTCACAGGTTTGCGCATTCCAGACTCCGTTTCGTTTCTTTTTGAACGCCCCTTATAGTTATAGACATGCCTAGACATGACTTTGTTTCTCCTAGATATTTAACTTCAAGATGCTCAGATAGTACCTCACTGTCTACATTCATCTATGAAACATTTTAAACACTACATTTGAAAAACCAGAAATTAATTTGCATTTGCAGATTTGAGGGAACATAGAGCAAAGCTAGAAATGAGCAACAAGTTATATTATTATTACCATTCACATTAATTTTAAGAAACATTTTGTCCATTACTAAATTAAACATGTAAATTATGAAAATGAGATGTAAATCTATGTTAACATTTAGTATCCAAGATGTGCTCAAATTTATTTTACTTATTGTTAGTATTACAATTTATATTACTTTGAATGTGACAGTGTTACTAAATTGTAATATATAAGCCTGACACGTAAGTTACATAATTTTTGTTGAGCTTTGCTATATAATTTTATTATTATTACCCTATCATATTTCATGTCACAGTTTTGAATGTCTATGTATATTACTTGTCCTACATCTCTTGTACATAGAACAACATAAAATTCTTGTGACCAAAATAAATAAAAAATAGATATAACTTGTCCTTCATTACACTGTAATTATGAAAGACATAAAAGTGAATACCATAGCAATAAGTCTAACATGATAGGGTGCTGCTTCATCCTTTTAAATACTCATTTTGTAAACTATGATGCTTTTGCTCTCTGGCAAGTCCACAAGTTCCCATACACCATTCTTCTGGAAAGACTTGCAAATAGATGACATAATACAGGTACTTCTTGGGTTTGGGTACACAGTCTGACCTCCTTACTGACTGGTTATCTTCTAGATTACAAGTGTCCATCAGAAGCTTTTCATGTTTACCACCAACTCGGCATACAGGATGCAGTCTGTGTCTTGACCTATGCCTGCACTGTCACTCATAGCACTGTTGACAACCACTACTTCCGCTGCCTTGTCCTGCATGCACTCATCCTCCAGAAATAAGATTCCTGCCTTTCAAAATTTTCTTGAGTTTTGTGAATTAATTAGTCAGCAATCTTTTGTCATTTTATTGTAACCTACAAATAAGTTCCTTATCCTTGGAACCTCACTTTGTTCTATTTTGATCTGGTATATGGACAAAGCCTTAACAACAAAATACTTTAAAATGGTTTGAAAACGATACTTTAGCCTTCCGTAGCTCCTGTGGAGTCAGTGTCAGGAACATGATTATTTATATAAATGGCTGTACTGCATGCCTCTGCTCAGTACTGCTCAGGTAGACCAAATGTGCACTGTACCGTCTCACAAACTGATACATTAGTCCTTTCCACTGTGTCATTCTGTTCTGGACTACAGGAGACACAAATCTAATGCTCAGTGCCAGTATCTGGTCTAATAGCTTAATGTACACAGCAACTCTATTTGCTGCCTATGTTTTAAATTCCCAGAAAAAATCTAATTGTCTTTACCATTGTAACATATCCAGTTCTTAAACATGTTGTGATAATAAACTATTTAAATCCGAAATTTTCAATTTTTTGTACACTGTGTTTGCTTCGGCTTCTCTAAGAAGTATGTTGCAATTGATGTTACTGTTATTGGAATTAGTAATGTTGCATTCTTAGTTTATACTTAACTGGTGTATCTGTCAAAACTTAATGTTGTCGACTTCTGATCATTGCAAGTAGCCTGAGTTGTTGTTGTTGTTGTTGTTGGAATATGCCAGTATCTAACTTTCAGTTTGGGGATGGTAACTTTTTCAAAATCCAGATTTTACTGCCTCCACTGCACATCAAACTGGGATTGCTGAAGCAGTGTGTGAAAGCACAGGACAATACAGGAAACTGTTTCCAGTACCTGCATAGCTGACTCCCAAAGCTGTTGGCTGCAAAATTGAAAGAAGGGATATTTGTTGGACCAGATATATGTAAGTTGACGTCTGATGAGCACTTTGCAAATACAATGACAGAAATAGAACAGCAACTTTGGAGAAGATTAAAAAATATTGTTAATCATTCCCTTGGCCAGAATAAGCAGCCTAATTACAAGGAAATAGTGGAAGATTTGCTACAGCTATTTAAACAGTTAGGATGCAAGGTCTCTCTAAAACTACATATTTGAATGTCACACTTAAACAGTTTTCAAGAAAATTTGGCTGACACATCAGAGGAACATGGTGAATGGTTCTATCAGGAACTTAAAACTCTGAAGCATTCTTATCAAGGTCAGCAGGGAATGAACATGATGTCTGACTACTGCCAGTAGTAACAAAGGAGAAGTGACACACACAGGGACAGATATCAAGTGTTCATTCATGGGCAAATGTCAACGGAAGTAATACCTGGAAAGTGTCCACCATAAAATTTGCTTCTTGTAATTCATATGCCTTCCACAATTCTTTTTTTGACCATTTTACTGTTTTATTTTGCCTCCACTGTCCTGCAAGTGCTTTCCAGTTTCACTGGGTACATTTTTTAACAATGACAATTACCAATTACAGTAGGGGGGGGGGGGGGGGGTGCAAAAAACTGATGATGAGAAGCAGGCTTCAGATTCCTGATCAACGGAGTCTATTTAGTCAGAACTTCATATTTTCATGCAAACCCCAGACAAAAAGTCAAAATTTGTCAATCTGTATTGGATTTGGCGATGTTAGTATCCACTGGATGATGGCTTCCAGACCCCAATTTCTTTCCCTCCATTGTGGAATCGTATCCCGTAACTAAGGGGGGATTTGAGTAGCAACCCAGTATTCGCCTAATCGTAACCAAGCGAGGTGGCGCAGTGGTTATCAGACTGGACTTGCATTAGGGAGGACGATTGTTCAAACCTGTCTCTGGCCATCCTGATTTTGGTTTTCCATGATTTCCTTAAATCACATCAGGCAAATTCCGGGATGGGTCTTTTAAAAAGGCATGGCAGATTTCCTTCCCAATCCTTCCCTAATTGGAGCTTGTGCTCTGTCTCTAATGACCTTGTTGTCAACAAGATGTTAAACACTAATCTCCTCCTCCTCCTACTACTGCTACTACTACTACTACTACTACTACTACTACCACCACCACCAACACCACCACCACCACTACTAGAGTCGTATGTGGGGAACTGCCTAAAACCCACATCCAGTCTCATTGTTGGACAAACAGTAAAACTCGCTTACTACTTTTACTGTCATATTTCCTAATCAAATTTACTCAGCATTGCCAGATCTGACTACATTCCAATAGCCTTGTTTTAATCTTATTGTTATTCATCTTATTTAAGAACAGTGCATTTCATTCATCTGCATTTCCGAGTCCTTTCCATCACTGACAGAATTACAATGACATGAGCAAACCTTAGTTTTTACTACTTCTCCCCAAAATTTAGTATCTTTTCCAATATAGACTGGGTAACATTGAGGATAGGCTACAAGCCTGACTCACTCCTTTCTCAGTTAGTGCTTCGTTTTCATGTACATCGGCTCTTATAATTGCAGTTTGGTTTCTGCGCAAGGTGTAGATAACCTTTCGATTTCGTTATTTTACCCGTTATACGTTCAGAATTTTGAACAGATTATTCCAGTAAGCTTCATCAAAAGCTTTCTCTAAATCTACAAATGCTATAGATGTAGGTTTGCCTTTCTTCAGTCTAACATGTAAGGTCATTATTGCTTTGAGATTTCAGACATTTCTCCAAAACTTAAACTTATCTTCGATGTGGTCTACATGTACCTACTTTAGGCAAACAACATTCCACACTTTTTATTTAGTACAACAAAAGATGACCATGACAGAATAATATTAATCAGGGAGTAAGATGCAGAACATATGCTGTGCACAGGTGTCGTCTTTTTTTTTTTTTTGTATGTGTGGACATTAAACGGGAGGTGTGGAGTACTAGGGAAAGACAAGGTGTGATAACAAATAAATAGCTTCGCTTGCTGTGGGTGAGGTCTTTTATGTTTTGGTAGTGGCTCGGCCATCAAAGAGCAACCACACTCTTCAAGAATGAAAACAAAAGACAAGATGGTTTTGTGATAGATAAAATATATTGTAATCTGGAATATCATGTTGAGCCTTCGGGGTGTGTGTAGTATGAGAAGTTGTGTTCTGTTCTAATTCATGAGTCACTCTAATGATCTCTACACCCATTCAAGGAAATATGTGTGTGTATAAGGAAAGTGGTGGATGCATTTTTTTGTAATATAAGAGAAGTTATCTTCTTTTGCTCTGATAACAGCTGCAGAATGTGAAGATGTCAATCCTTTTCCTTGGCTTCACACTGGATTTCAGAGGCACTGATTAGCAGGACCTCTACTTCAAGATAGCAGGACCTCTACTTCAAGAAAATCAACTAAGGTGACCGGATTAAAAGAAAAAGATAAATACGTCACATATTATGTCAGGTGACACATCTCAAGAAGTGTTCTGACTCAGCTTCAACTACAAGGAGCGAGCCAGCAGCTACATAAAACCCTAAACCAACAAGAAAAACACTTCATTTGGCAACAGCGACAGGATGTGGAGCATTGGAGCAAAATGAAGAAAATAAAGAGCTATAAATTTACAAAATCCTGAAATTAAATGAAGAGGAACAAGGATTAAAGAAAAGGAGAAACTATAAGAGTACAGACATAACTATAGTGTCTGAACTCAATACCAATACGTTAAGAAGAAAGCAAAAGGAAGTATCAGAAAAAGTCACGAAATCTGAAGAAAAACCATACACATACAGTTGTGGTATAAATATTACGGCAACTTCAATTAAGATTATGTATGTTGACATAAAAATAAAAGATTATTTTAAATATGACAGTATTTTCTCAGCGGGTCTGGAGAAGATTTCTAATCCTGACATTGGCTGGGATGCAGTAGTAGCTGAGCAACACTGCAGGGTTGCTGCTGTACGACACAGTGCAGTCCACCTATTGTTATGTTCGAGACATCAACTGTGCGTAGCAGGGCAGATCATCATGGTACATCACCATGTACACACAGTTGCGTTGGCTATATGACAAGAGCGTGCAGTTCATTGGAAAGGATGAGCTGTTCAGAAAATAACATAAATCCATTTTGGAAACTTTTTTGCCTAAACAGTGTTATCACGTTGTAAGAAAACTGCAGTAAACATTTATTAGTGTAATACGGGTCACAAATAGAGAATATTTGTGCTCTATGGCAGTCATTAGCAGAAAAATGGTCGCAGAGGCTCCAGAATTGTTTAATGGTTTATTACAACAGGTGTCTGATGAAATGAATTCTAATTTTAAGAAATTATCTGACAAAGTGGATTCAACAAATAAGAAACTGTGTGATACTAGGTATGAGTTATCTGGCACTAGGAAGGAACTACCTGACAAAGTTGAGTCTAAAAGTAATGAGCTGTCTGTAACGGTAGAAAATACAAAAGAACAACTAAAATTAGAAATAACAGAACATGTCAAACAGGAAATAGAAGTGAAATTAACTAATAGTGCAAATACTTTGACACAGTTGCCTCAGGAGTTGAAGGATGAGATCAATAACCAATGCAATTTAGTTCATGAGGAAGTAAAAGAGCAATTCCAAGAATTACATGGTAATTTTAACAAAGTAGATCAATTTACCATTAGAGAGTTGAAACAAGTTAAAGAACAAATCTGAGAGATGAAAGAGCATGTTAACTGTATTAGAATAGTGTAAAATACTTAGAGAAATAGTTAACACACCTGAAATGCTATCTAATTTGGAGGAATGATTACATGAATTTGTAAATTCTACCGTTCAAAATAAAGTACACTCACTTAATACTAACTCTATTTCTGAAGAAACCGAAAAAGAATTAATGAGACATTTTCAAGATGTGGGTATATCACATCATCTATTAATTGATAATCACCCATAATTTATTAGCCACAATTTTAAGAAATTCTTGGCTTAGAAAGTGGTGGGACGTCACTTTGTCCAAAAATAGTCCACAAACTAATCTTTGTGAACATTTTATAAAGAAATTAGGACAATTGTGTAAAATGTGCTGTTCTAGTCGGCACACTACCTTGGCACAATTGCATATGTCAACAGGATTAGCTCCTATAGAAATTGTGAATAAAACCTGTATAGGAGAGCCCTTGTTAAAATTGCTTACATGGCCAAATTCCCCAGAGATTGACTTGGAAATGTTGCAAGAGAAGGTACAAGTGAATCTGATTACATAGCCACAAAAAAGTCAGAAATTTAAACGATGTGGCTGTTGTACCAAACTTTCAAATAAAAGATTTGATATTAGCACGTGACTTTCATCACAGCTTGAACTTAAAGAAGGAAAGGAGCACATTTTTTCACTGTTACGGTGGTTGTCGTAAATTTTAGAATATACCACACCCAAAAGCAGTATATCTAAAAGACCCTTATGCAGGGCAAGATAAAGGATTATATAATATAGATATGACTGAAAGATTTGAGGCCCGAGGAGTGTTTGCATCCTTAGTGGATTGATGACAACTGGGGACTCTTCCATTATCTTTTATTAATATTATACCTTCTATTACCACTTCTTCCAGAAACAGAATTTAAAAAAATATATATCTAAAAACAAAGATGATGAGACTTACCAAACAAAGGCGCTGGCAGGTCGATAGACACACAAACATACACACAAAATTCAAGCTTTCGCAACAAACGGTTGCTTCATCAGGAAAGAGGGAAGGAGAGGGAAAGACGAAAGGATGTGGGTTTTAAGGGAGAGGGTAAGGAGTCATTCCAATCCCGGGAACGGAAAGACTTACCTTAGGGGGAAAAAAAGGACAGGTATACACTCGCACACACATACACATATCCATCCGCACATACACAGACACAAGCAGACATTTGTAAAGGCAGAGATGTCAGTCGAGGTGGAAGTAAAGAGGCAAAGATGTTGTTGAAAGACAAGTGAGGTATGAGTGGCGGCAACTTGAAATTAGCGGAGGTTGAGGCCTGGCGGATAACGAGAAGAGAGGATATACTGAAGGGCAAGTTCCCATCTCTGGAGTTCTGACAGGTTGGTGTTAGTGGGAAGTATCCAGATAACCCAGATGCTGTAACACTGTGCCAAGATGTGCTGGCCGTGCACCAACAAACACTGTCTGCCTGTGTCCATTCAACAAACGCTGTCTGCCTGTGTCCATTCATGCGAATGGACAGTTTGTTGCTGGTCATTCCCACATAGAAAGCTTCACAGTGTAGGCAGGTCAGCTGGTAAATCACGTGGGTGCTTTCACACGTGGCTCTGCCTTTGATCCTGTACACCTTCTGGGTTACAGGACTGGAGTAGGTGGTGGTGGGAGGGTGCATGGGACAGGTTTTACACCGGGGGCGGTTACAAGGGTAGGAGCCAGAGGGTAGGGAAGGTGGTTTGGGGATTTCATAGGGATGAACTAAGAGGTTACGAAGGTTAGGTGGACGGCGGAAAGACACTCTTGGTGGAGTGGGGAGGATTTCATGAAGAATGGATCTCATTTCAGGGCAGGATTTGAGGAAGTCGTATCCCTGCTGGAGAGCCACATTCAGAGTCTGATCCAGTCCCAGGAAGTATCCTGTCACAAGTGGGGCACTTTTGGGGTTCTTCTGTGGGAGGTTCTGGGTTTGAAGGGATGAGGAAGTGGCTCTGGTTATTTGCTTCTGTACCAGGTCGGGAGGGTAGTTGCGGGATGCGAAAGCTGTTTTCAGGTTGTTGGTGTAATGGTTCAGGGATTCCGGACTCGAGCAGATTCATTTGCCACGAAGACCTAGGCTGCAGGGAAGGGACCGTTTGATGTGGAATGGGTAGCAGCTGTCATAATGGAAGTACTGTTGCTTGTTGGTGGGTTTGATGTGGACAGACGTGTGAAGCTGGCCATTGGACAGATGGAGGTCAACGTCAAGGAAAGTGGCATGGGATTTAGAGTAAGACCAGGTGAATCTGTTGGAACCAAAGGAGTTGAGGTTGGAGAGGAAATTCTGGAGTTCTTCACTGTGAGTCCGGATCATGAAGATGTCATCAATAAATCTGTACCAAACTTTGGGTTGGCAGGCCTGGGTAACCAAGAAGGCTTCTTCAAAGCGATCCATGAATAGGTTGGCGTACGAGGGGGCCATCCTGGTACCCATGGCTGTTCCCTTTAATTGTTGGTATGTCTGACCTTCAAAAATGAAGAAGTTGTGGGTCAGGATGAAGCTGGCCAAGGTAATGAGGAAAGAGGTTTTAGGTAGGGTGGCAGGTGATAGGCGTGAAAGGAAGTGCTCCATCGCAGCGAGGCCCTGGACGTGCAGAATATTTGTGTGTGTGTGTATATATATATATATATATATATATATATATATATATATATATATATATATATATATATATATATATAATACAACCCCAACACCTGTACGCATAGTGTCTAGTGTTTATTCAATAATAATTGCATTGGTATGTTTATGAAGACAGCTATGAGCTTAGTTAATAAACTTAACTATAAATTAACATTTTAAGGAAAATTCTTAAGATAAGAATAAGAAAAATTTTAGCTTTATTATGTGGGAACGTTATAGACTATGACACTTGTGGAGAAATCTTTAACTGACTAGGTCTTTGCATAGGCCACAAACACAGTAAGTTAAATATTCTGGAATTTAGAATAAGAAGTTACTAGTTTTGTACACTTTCAAACTTAAAAGAAAGAAGAATGGACTGGTTGGAGTTACATTTGAATTTTTTCTTTAAGGGAGGTTAATCATTGGTAGTGATAGCACCACTAACAAATATTTACTGACAAATGGAACAACCACAGAAATTATACTGATCACAGACAATGACTTATGTGAATATGCTTGCCCATTCCATTGAATTTTATACAGGTTTGTTAGGATCAGCTTTCAAAGTCTCTGCAATGGGGAAGCCATGGCAAGTCAAATCTGTAGGAAATGCTGAACAACAGTGCCACGGAGAAGTACCTCAAGTAGATGGGGTCCCTGGGGTATGGGGTGGTAAGGGAAACCGTCTATGGGGTACTGTCTTCTTTTCTTCTTCGATCCTAACACACCTATCTCTCTCTTTCCTTTCTTACTTCTCCGTTGGGTGTACCAAATCTGTCTTTCCTTTGGCCACATGCTAAGTTTGTATCACAGGATCTCTTCTTTTTATATTGTATACAGCAGACTTTACAACCTACAACGGTGGGATTGCAGTGGTGAGTATTTTTTGAATGACAATGGCAATAGATAAACAGGATTTTTGTTAGGTTAGGTAAGTGAAACTTATTAATCGTGACACACACCGTAGGGGAGAAGAGTCCAGGTAGGAGATGGAAGGCAAGACAAATTGATGGCATGCTAACATGTGTAGCCAAATAAGAGGCAAGATCTTAAGAGTTAACAAGTGAATGAGAGGGTTTGCTAATTAGAATTCAACAAGGAGTAGGTCCATGAGGAATAAATAACAAGATACAAAGAGCTAACAAGAAATACTAGGAATAAGATATTTTGTATTGTTTAAACCTAGTAATTACACACACACAAAAAAAAGTTGTGCATCACCCCGGCTCCCAGAATTCCTGAAGATAGACGCTGGCTGTGGATACTGTATCAAAGAGACAGTCCCTTTGACTGTTCAGAGATTTCATTGAACCCACCCAAAGATGTAAACAACCATGCATGAGCTGTGCCTATTAGATGGAGGGAGTCTAAAAGCCAATCAGTTCCAGTCATTCCACCAGGAAGAAGGTACACGGCTTGTATTGTCTGTAGTTCAACCATGCCTAGACGGTCAATACCGCAGTTTGATCGTGTCCGCATTGTTACTTTGTGGCAGGAAGGACTCTCAACAAGAGAAGTGACCAGGCATCTTGAAGTGAACCAAATCGATGTTGTTCGAACATTGGAGGAGATACAGAGAGACAGAAACTGTCAATGACATGCCTTGCTCAGGCTGCCCAAGGGCTACTACTGCAGTGGATGACTGCTACCTACGGATTATGGCTCGGAGGAACCCTGACAGCAATGCCACCATGTTGAATGCTTTTCGTGCAGCCACAGGACGTCGTGTTACGACTCAAACTGTGCACAATAGGCTGAGTGATGCACAACTTCACATCCACAGTGAGGTCCATCTTTGCAATCACGACACCATGCAGCGTGGTACGGATGGGCCCAACGACATGCCGAATGAACAGCTCAGGACTGGCATCACGTTCTCTTCACCAGTGTGTGTTGCATATGCTTTCAACCAGACAATCTTTGGAGACATGTTTGGAAGCAACCCGGTCAGGCTGAATGCCTTAGACACACTGTCCAGTGAGTGCAGCAAAGTGGACGTTCCCTGCTGTTTTGGGGTGGCATTATGTGGGGTCATACATACACCGCTGGTGGTTATGAAATGCACTGTAATGTCTGTACAATACATGAATGCCATCCTCTAACTTATAGTGCAACCATAATGGCAGCATATTAGCAAGGCATTTGTCTTCATGGATGACAATTTGTGCACATTTTGTGAATGACTTCCTTTAGGATAATGACATTGCTGGACTAGAGTGGCCAGCATGTTCTTCAGACAGGAACCCTATTGAACATGCCTGGAATAGATTGGAAAGGGCTGTTTATGGACGACGTGACCCACCAACCACTCTGAGGGATCTACACCGAATTGCCGTCGAGGAGTTGGAGAATCAGGACCAACAGTGTCTTGATAAACTTGTGGTATTTAGATAGAGAGCAATCAGGTAATGACAGCAAAAAGTAATTATGGGAGAAACTTATCTTTCAGAGTGATAAAAGACGGTAAGAGGGGACTAGTAGCTGCATTTGCTGATGAAGTTAAGATGACGCATATCCAAATAGTGGATGATGTGTAGGAGATTAGACAGACCCCCAGAAGTTGTAATCTATAT
This sequence comes from Schistocerca serialis cubense, assembly GCF_023864345.2. Taxonomy (NCBI): domain Eukaryota; kingdom Metazoa; phylum Arthropoda; class Insecta; order Orthoptera; family Acrididae; genus Schistocerca; species Schistocerca serialis. Next base: position 319,506,154 of record NC_064646.1, read on the forward strand.
CATGGTCAGGTGAATCAATTAAGGGAGTGACCTGTACCATATTTTTTTTTATGGAAATAAAGGTACACCCCACATCTATCATGGTATAAAGGTTTGACACAGTGACTGCACATACGAGGAGTGTAATTGCAGGAATACATAAGTATGAAGCTGTATAATGACTGGTGGTCACGATATGAAAGTTTTCTCCAAACTAGTTCTATAATAGAATAGACTTATCTGATAGTAGAGACAACAATGGTTGGAGCAGAAATGTTCCACACTTATTGACTGGAGGCTGTACTAAGATTTGACTCTAGAGACTGAATAGTAGGCACATACCTGCCAAGCAATTCCTCAGATAGTAATAATGTGGGAAAGAGTAAATAGTAACTAACTATGTACATATACGAGAAGTAAACAAGAAACTTTTGAGTCTGCAGGCTTGAAAGCAATGCATCATTAAATAAATATAAAAACCACAAGTAAGTTGAAGTTTATTTAAATTGGATCACAGTGAACATATATAATAAAGTGATATCTTGCTACATAGAAATACTGGTCATTACAGGACAATGTCTTGCATCACACAGGATGTGAAGTAATAAGATGAAGATATACAAAGTAAGACTAACACTGTTTAGCACAATTTACCTGAAATGAGACAACAAAACTGAAAAGCCTTCTTCTTAAAAATAAAGTTTTATTCCTTTTTAAAGAAGGGAATCATATCAAGTGTTTTTAAGTATTTAGGTTGTTTATAATCATATTTTAATGTTTTGGGAAATTGTGAAAGGTCCTGACATTTTTCCAGCCACGTGGGGTAGCCGTGTGGTCTAGGGCGCCTTGCCACAGTTCGCGCGGCTACCGCCGATGGAGGTTTGAGTCCTCCCTTGTGTGTGTGTGTGTGTGTGTGTGTGTGTGTGTGTGTGTTGGCTCTAGCCTAAGTTAGTTTAAGTTAGGTTAAGTGTCAAGTCAGCTTAGGGACTCATAACCCTAGCAGTTTGGTACCATAGTATATATGTATATACTATGTATAGTTAGTATATATTTTCGATGTTTATGTACACATAAATGAACTAAACAGAAAAATGCAAGACAGAAATGAAGATATTCTGAGTAATATTGATAATATTCAAGGATTTATTAATACGTTAATTTTGTGGATACAGACAATTGAAAATGGATCTTGCAAGATGTTCGCAACTGTATGGCCACTTACTGATAGTAATAAGGTGTTAATGGACTTAATTAAAGAACAATTAGTGCTCTTGCAGTAGACTTTCTAAATATGTTCTGGGAAGTGTGTTGAAGATTTTGATGTGTTCATGATCCATTCATGGATTTGAAACATCTTCCAAATAATTTAGGTTTAGTCTTACAAGAGGAACTGGCGTATTTGAAATCAGAAAAAAAACACTGAAATCTTTGGATACATTTTGGTTGTCAATAAGCAGCAAATACCCATCTATCTCAGAGATGGCAATTAATGTGTTATTACCATTTTCAGCTACATAATTGTGTGAACTGGGCTTCTTGACATTTCCTGAAATTAAAGCATCAAAGAGAGAGAGAGAGAGAGAGAGAGAGAGAGAGACTCTCAAACCCATTGTTGAAGAAATGAGGCTTGTTTTGTCAATGATTCTGCCACAAATCAACCGTTTGCAGCTAAGCAGGCTCAGTTATCGCATTAAAGGTGCAAAAGGAGTTATTTACCTTAAAATTCATATCGGATATGTCTATTTTATACAGTGAATTAAAATTAATAAGCTGTTAATAAAAGCATGTGTCTTACATAATGATGTAGGTAATAATTTTTAAATATATTAAGATTCACACGATTTTGAGGGGGCAGACATTTTGGTGTGTGGTGTTGAGTCTAGGCCCATCTGGGTGTACTGAGTAATAAAAGGTTATAGAACATTGTACTGGAGCGTAAAATATAGTAATGCTATGCAGAGCGGTGGCTTAATGTAGTGGTTAAGAGACATTCCTGGCATGCAGAAGGCTGTAAAGATACATTGCCATCCTTTATATCTGGCACATTAGATAGAATAGTATTGTCATGGCTGCTCTTTGAAAAATCTCACAATTCTGAGGGAATGTTGGTTACTACAGTGACTTTGTTTCATCTCAGGTGTTTGTGGTCTGTAAAATCTTCTTGCAGTATCGTGTATCCCATCTCATCAACTTCCTCTTCACTTTCTATAGTATTTTTTCAATCTTATTCCCCTTCCATATATTCCTCAAACCTCTCCTTTCTTTGTTTATTTCTGGCTTGCCACCACAACTCTTTACACTCATACAGCTAATTTCCTTTTCTCGTAAGGTATCTTTAATTTTCCTGTAGGTGGCCTCTACCTGTCCCCCTAGTCACGCGTGCTTCAACAACCTTGTTTGCACTTTGTCAGTTTCATATTTTAGAAATGTTTATTTCCTATTGCCTGCTTCATTTCACACATTTCCTCCTTTTGTCAATTCATTATCTCCCATATTATCCAAGGATTTCTACAGTGCCTTTTTTCGCCTCTTTCATCCTCTGTTGCCTCCAATATTTCATCACCCGAAGCCAGCCTTTCATCTTCTATTGTCTTCTTTCCCATTTCACAAATTGTTGCCTAATGCTTTCTGTTTGTCCAGAGTCCATTGTCATAATTTATCTTCAGTTTTAACCTCAGTTCATAACCAATAAATTATGGCCAGAGTCAACATCTGCATCTGGAAACATTTTACACTTTAAAATTATGGTTTTTGAAGTCTTAGTCTCAACATAATATGATTTCTGAAATCTTGTGTCTTCAGATGTCTTCTATATTTGCAACTGTCTTTCGTGATCAAATAGCACTATCTGCAAAATTCTACAGGCAACTTCCTCTTACATTCTTTTCCCCCCGTTCATGTTCTCCTGCTGTTTTCCTTCCTACTATCAAATTCCAGTCCCCCTCCAATCAAGTATGTAATAACTGTACAAAACTGTCCAGTTTCAGCATACTTGGCCAATGTCTTATAAATAAGGATCACAGACAAACCGTAGTGATGAGTACACCTAGTTCCGATTTAATATTTGTCTTCCTTACCTATCAGAATAACTTCTTTATCTTGCCATTCATCCTTTCAATGACTTCATCATGCGTGGAGCTAGTAGGCATATAAGCTTGTAACAGTGTGACAGGTGTTCACTTCATGTCTATCTCTGCTACAATAATACATGCACTATGCCTGACATAGCAGCTTACCCATCTTCCTATTTACTTATTTATTATTCGACCTATTCGTGTTACCTCTATTTGACTTCGTAGCTATAACTCTGTACTCACCTGACCGGAGGTTCTATTCTTCCTGCCAGAGAACTCCACTAGTTCCACCACATCTACTTTAAACTCATTCATTTTCTTTTTTAAATTCTCTAATCTACTTAGCCAGTGAAGGGGTCCAATGTTCCACACCCCAACAGGTGGAATGCCAGTTTTGTTTTTCCTGACAACAATATTCTTCTGAGTAGCCCCACCTGGAGATCATGGTTGGGGGAGTATTCTGCCTCTGGAATATTTTACCCAAACCATACTGTAGCATGTCCTCATGAAAAATAATGGCTGTAGTCTCCTTTTGGTGTCAGTTATTCACAGTACCAACATAGCAAGGCCATGTCAGCTAATGTTATAATGCTAGGTCACTCAGTTATCTAGACTGTTGCTCCTAGAACTGCTTTGAAAGGCTGCTGTCTCTTTTCAGAAACCACATGTTAACCTGACCTCTTCACAAGTACCCCTCCATTGTGGTTGCACTTAAAAGTATGCTGTGTCACTGAGACTTGCAAGCCACCCAACCTGAAAGGAAGAATTTTTCTCTAACAATTGAAGCTTCCATCCAGCCTCGGCAAGGTCCATAGTTCTTGTGGACCTAGTCAGCTATAGCTGTGCAACTGGCATAGCATTTCTTATGTATACTGCTCCACTGACCTATCCAGCAATACAGTTTTCTACTCAATAGCAAACATGGAGAAACCTCTTTCTGAAAAATAACTCAGAATTACTTGAACGTCCATTTTAAACTCTCATCTGACACCATACCTGAGCACAATCACTGGCTTTAGGATGGAATGTGCTTCAGACCTGTGCACCATATACAGGGGAAAGGCAAAATAATATGAACACCTGTACTTACTTGGGAATGGTTTATTAAGAAGGCATTGGACCCCATTTGCACAATATATAGCTGCAATTCTTCGTGGAATACTGGTATATAATGACTGTATAGTCTCCAGTGGAATGTTTTGCTATTCTTCGACCAGAACCTCTTCTAACTCCTGCAGTGACAAGGGAGGTGGAAATCTGCTCCAGGTTCTGCACTCCAATACCACCCACAATGGTTCAATAATTTTCAAGTCCTGGGACAGTGCTGGCCAGAGAAGACGCAGCAGTTCAGTTGCATGCTCCTCATATTTAAATTGGATCACAGTGAACATATATAATAAAGTGATATCTTGCTACATAGAAATACTGGTCATTACAGGACAATGTCTTGCATCACACAGGATGTGAAGTAATAAGATGAAGATATACAAAGTAAGACTAACACTGTTTAGCACAATTTACCTGAAATGAGACAACAAAACTGAAAAGCCTTCTTCTTAAAAATAAAGTTTTATTCCTTTTTAAAGAAGGGAATCATATCAAGTGTTTTTAAGTATTTAGGTTGTTTATAATCATATTTTAATGTTTTGGGAAATTGTGAAAGGTCCTGACATTTTTCCAGCCACGCGGGGTAGCCATGTGGTCTAGGGCGCCTTGCCACTGGCTGTATGAATGGGTGCTTTATTGCCTGAAATATGGCATCATTGTTGGGGAACAACATTTGAATCATGGGGTGCACTTGATCACCTAAAATGTTCACACAATCATTGGCTGTAACACGGCCTTTGAAAGTAATGATTGGACCAGCAGAATACCATGATATGGCTGCCCACACTATCACACTTCCACCCCCATTCTTAATCATTGGAATCAAGCAATCAGGATTGTAGGCTTATTTTGGGGTTCTTCAGACGTAAATCCAGCCCAGTATTGGAAATAACGAAAATGTTGACTCGTTGGACCATATGGCGCATTTCCACTGACCAGCAGTACCGGATTTATGCTCCTGACACTATGATTTACACTTCTTTGCGTTGGTTGTCGTCACTGATGGTTTCAGTAGAGTAGCTCGTCCATGAATATTCCCTTTGTGGAGTCCTTGGTGAACAGTGCCGCCACAATCTGCCCTTTTTTGAACTCTGTTACGTCTTTCATTGAACGTTGACCTCGGCCTCTGAATCCAAATACGAAGTGTGTACTACTCGTAAACAACCTGCACTGATGCCTAGTTGCACTGAACACACACAGTCCAGTGCAACACGTGCCTTATGTACGTTGTTGACTGTCAAACACAACTATCCAAATACTACCACTTTTCACATTATTTTGCCTATCCCGTGTATGTATAAGATTTTCTACAGTAACCAACTCCACTGGCTGAAAAAGATGTGAAGCACCCAGAAGGGGAGGGGCGGGAGGTGGGGGGGAGGAGAGAAACTATTTTGCAAGTTCAGAGGAGGTGTGATGTTATTTCAGCAATTACAAAACAGTCAAATTTACAAAGAACTTGGGAGTACGAGTGCGCTTATTAGTATGATGTTGCACTCCTTCTTACCTCGATGTATGCACTGACTTGGTGGGGGGAAGGATGTAATAGAGATGTTGCATCCTCTCCTGATCCACAAAAGTTGTAACTGTCCCTTGTTACCCTGGATATTCACACTATCCCATATCTGTATCCATCCCTTCCCCCACCCCCCTCCGTCTGACCACCTCTTCCTCTCCCATTCTCTAGGCATGTTATCATCCCCATCCCAATATGAGGTTGTTGGTTATTACCCTTACAGTATTTCTTTCCAGATAGTAAGTAATAATGTACCGTGTTCGACTGAACTCAATCGACGGGTTTAGAAGCAGCTTTTTACCCCAGTTTTGCCCACAAATGAACATGTTACATATATTTCACCTGTACCTCTAGCCAGTGGCAGATACAGAAAAACCTCAAGGGGGGCACTAAGGATATCTTGGGCTACCTTTTATTTTACAGTAATAAAAAACAATCAAGTCACATACAAAGTTTAAGAAAGTTTTATTTAAACTGATTATACACATATACAAGACATTGCCATCTTATGATATAAAAAAGTTACAATTGTGGTTCTCTTCCTTAAATGATGAATTCTACGCACCTATACTTTCTGGCAAATTGATTAATTACATCGTCGGGTCTCACTCTTGACTAATCTTCACACTTGCACTTGCTACAACTAGGACTTTTTACTTATTCATTCTTCAGTCTTAACCCTTCTGCTTCTGAATGTAAACTAGCTTCCTGTTCATCGAATAGTCCATATTTATCGTGCTATGTATCGAAGGTTCTCTGTACAATAAAACAGTAGAATATTCTAAACTTTTCTCGAACAAATGCCAGGCAGAATAACATATCGAGATCACTAGAATGGCTGCGACTTTTCTAATAGGTATGTGTTAGCTAGCTATGTGCCAGACAGAAACATATAAAATATACGTGCTACATAGGGAAGTATTACTACTCGATAACTCGATTCAGTTGAGTTGATTGACGAGAGAAACAAGCGAATGGTGTGCAGGCTAACTGGCGGGGGGCGCCCCCCATATGTATCCACCAGTCCCTAGCTACTTTCACCCAGTAGTTTTGCTTGCAAGCAGCTCAATGTTTATGACATATTTCCTGAACTGTGTACCACACAATCATATATTATTGTAGGTACATACAGCAGATACATGAGCATTGTCTGCGAAATGTGCTGCAAATAGAGTTCATAGCAAAGAAGTAACAAATTTAAACATCACGCAGTTTTTCTTGCATCTCAGTGTTTATGAAGTCAATCACCTGAACAACATGCCATGCAATGATATAATTTTACTGGTACATTCAGTGATATATATGAATACAATTTGTAGTAAAGAAGTAATAAATTAAAATGTCAGGCTTCATGTAGCACTTTTACTGCATGAACATAAAAAATGGGATACACTTTCTTCCTTTCATCAATTTGTGACTGTTGTCACCAAGATAAAATTTCATGTAGGTTTGAAATAACGTGTAAAGTTTGTTGCAAATTACTAAGTGCTCTCATTCTCAAATACTGGATGAATAAAATAATGGGATTCACGTGTCATGGGCTACACTGCTTTTTCACCCTCACCCCTCTGATAGGGTTTAGGAGATGTGGAGCTAACATACTTCCATTTCTATAATATATATGGATTAATGACTGTTACCAGGGTAACCAAATTCCCATACACTATTTGTCTCACGTAATACTCAAAATACTTTCAGATCTTTAGTTGTCATGTCTTTCCTGTAGTACTTTTATAGCATACTACTTGCTTCTCGGACTTTTCATTGTTAACCATGTACTGTACTTGTCCCTCACCTCCTAGTCTGCCATATAGAATGCTGTTGGGGAAAAAAATCTCCTTTTCCAAACTCCTATTTAATGAACTCTTAATGCTTTTATCTGAAAAAACTTTCTATCCTATTCAAACGGGAGTAAAGTATATTTAATGATTCAAGTGACACTACCTAGTGCTCTCGCTCTCTCTCTCTCTCAGACACGCACTTAAAAATAGCAACAATATAATATCATCAAGGATAACAGCCCATAAAATGGTTCAAATGGCTCTGAGCACTATAGGACTTAACATCTGGGTCATCAGTCCCCTAGAACTACTTAAACCTAACTAACCTAAGGACATCACACACATCCATGCCCGAGGCAGGATTCGAACCTGCGCCCGTAGCAGTCGTGCGGTTCCGGACTGAGCGCCTAGAGCCGCTAGACCACCGCGGCCGGCTAACAGCCCATAGTCGGGCTTCAAGAGCACACACAAGTTATCAGATAACTTCAGTAAGTCTCTACATCTCTACCAGGTAATCAAATCAAATCTACATCCATATAGGCAGATATAAAATATATTCAATGTGACACATCAAACACAAACTGCCATTTTTGCTCATCAATAGTACTGCAACTTCATGTTAATGGAATATGATTTTTACAAAGTTTGACATTTCAGTTTCCACTGAATTAGAAGAACCTTTCATCTTGAGGGACCAGCACAGTCATTAGTTTACTATGCACTCAAAATCACTTGCAAAGAACATTGGTAAGGCGGATCAGTCAGTAGCTATCCACTCCCTGGGAGATTTTTTCCAGATTTCAAAAGTGGGATAATTGCACTTTCCCTTTTTGGGGGAAAGGGGGACTCTTCATTGCACTTGCATTTTACAGACAGATAGTGTAACACTTTATTATGTCTTCAATCAGGGCTAGGCAACACATTGTCAGTGTGCCGAGAAGTTCCTGCTCAGAAAAAAGGTGTGTTATAGACTTTCAAACATTGGGTGACACATGTCGTTTGCCATCCTGTGGCATTTAATGACCATGGCACCCGCCATGGAACTGACCTTCGATTGTATGATCAGTGGCATCATTTGTTCTAGTGAGTGTAAGATTTTGGTGGTTGTGTATCTGAAAGTCTCTTCAGTAGTGCCAGGGGAGCTGTACCAAGTGTTGGAGAACTGCTCAAAATGCACCAGTCAGCTCTCTTAAGAATAGTACACGGAGGGTGGGGGTGGGGACGACTGATGTCTATATGAGTACTGGCATGGGAAGGATAAAACAACCAGGTAGTGAACCTTCCATTGAATAAAAGGGTAAAAACTAGGGCTACCAATCATTAGGTTGATATCTGAAAAGGGTACCTGTGCTGTAACAATGTGAGTATGGGAGCCATTACTCACTATACAGAATCGAGATTAAGAACGCCTGATTCAAGAAGTTACCATGTTAAGTGGCCTTAGACTGCCCCATAAAGGGTTCTGAGCATTAAAGTCTCCCAGTAAAAGGAAGGGTGGAGGTTACTGGGAGGTCCAACTGATGATATCTCAAAATGTCATCTCTTCCTCAACAAGAGGACAGATGTTGCAAAGGGCGAATTCTCTATTTGTTTGGATGCATGCCGTCATAATTTCCAATCTGGTATTTCATCACTAGACGTGGTCCTGATGACTGATGTTCACACCTCCAGATTCTTTTTGAGGTCAATTTGGTTCTTCTAATTAGCTTAATAACCAAGGAAAATGGATTAATATCGGTATGTTGTAAGGAATCAGGTTTCCTGAGGAGCTACACAAGGCAAGCCAATGAGTAACGTGTGAGCACATACTGACCAGCAAGGTAATGAAAATACAGATTACATTTAGTCCAGTGTCAGTGCAAAAGGGAAGGAACTGAAGGGAGCAGCAGAAGGAAGGGCTAACTTACAAGAGTGTATTTAGAATTACACTGGTGTCCAAAATTAAAGCAACAAACCGCTATTTTCTCATCCTGTGTCTAAGTACCGATATAATCATACAAACTGTCAACAGATGTCCATACGATCGTGTTCCACACAGAAGATGGCATTCTGGTTAAAGGATAACGATGCCAGTGATTACGTCACGGCACCCATCAAAAGAGGTAATATTTGTCGGGTAGTCCCACACCCACACTTGCTGTGTACACAGTCACAGATGCAATATGGTACACAGAAGACACCTATCAGACACTGTGCAATGAAGAGCCAAAGGAAAAACAGATGCAGGACAGTCTCAAACTGATGTGACACGATGGCTTAAGAGTGAATAATTGTTTCTTGGTTGTGGCGATAGTTCATACAGACCAAAACTGTATCCCAAATTCCGGGGCAGCGCCGACCATGTGTGACATCAGGAGACCATTATTTGGCTGTAAGGGCACAACAGAACTGCCTTAGTCCTGCACAGCAACTGGCATCTGACCTCACAGTATCCACTGGACGTGTTGCATTGAGGTAAACGGTGTACAGACAGCTTCAGCAGAGTGGCATTTGGCATCAGAGACTTGTTATATGTATACCTCTGATGCGTCTTCACACAAGGGAACGTCTAGAGTGGAGTCAACATGCCACCTACACTATGAACAGTGGGCCAGTATTCTTCTCACAGATGAGCCACAAATTGGTCTGGGGAGCAAGTCTCAACAGATTCACATGATTTCAGGACTCAAACATTGCAGAGAGAGACTGATCTCGAGGAACATCCCTAATGGTGTGGGGAGGGATTATGCTGACCACTCGAACAGCTCTTCATGAAAATTGGCAACGTTTAATGCAGTCATGTATATTGACAGTATCTCAACACTTCATGTGCAGTTGTTGTGAGGTGCCATTGGCCCAGACTTCATATTGAAGGACAATAATACTCACCCTCAGAATATGCATGGTTGATGTTTTCTCAGAAACAGAAGATATTGCACGCATGATGAGGCTTGCTTGCTCTTCTGATTTGAATCCCACATAGCATGTGTTGCATTACATCAGCATCCACCAACCTCTCCTCAAGACTATCAGAACTCAAATGCCAAGAGGCATTCATGCAACTCAAAAACAATTTCTGAGAAAATGGAGTTTGAAGTTTTCCGCAAGTCTTTAATACATGAAAGTAAGATTCATTTTTTGACTGGCTGTATTGCTTTGTGGTACAGTATTCGCCTTCCATGTGAGCCGACTGATTTCAATTCCCCAGTGCAAGTATTTTGGGGGAAAGAAAGAAAAAAAGTCCATGGTAGTGGTCCAGACTGATTGCTGGTTCGAGTCTCATTTCAGTCATTTTTTCCCAGTAAGTTTGATTACCTACATCATTTAAAAATAAATTTCATCAAGCATGTGCTAATTACCTTATTATTATGAAAAATGCCTGTTGTCTTATTTGTAATTACATATCGCACAAAAAATAATTTTCATTGTGCATATAAATTCTTAGTTACCCATCTTTTATAAACGATAAGATTGTTTGAATTTTTTTAAACAAAAAATTGCAAATTAATTTTATGTACTTTACCTGTCTTGGAAATGCAACAGGCATCTTTGTTAAAAAAATTTGCACCAACTGGGAATCTAACATTGCCCACGACAGGCGAGTACCCTACCACAGAGCTGCACTGCCTGTTGAAGAAATGTTCTTACTTTAATTGTTAAAGATGCTTGGAAAACTTCAAAATCAATTTTCTGGAGAATTTTTTAAAGTTGTGTCAAACTGCTTTGGTTATTTGAGTTCTGAACTTCATGTAGCATAAGTATCAGAAAATATAAAAATCAGATTGCTATATGGTCTCCTTGTATGCCAATTCTTTCCTTTTCTTCTGACTTCCAACAGTCTTCTTCCATCACCTCTTAATTAGTCACACACTATAACAAACTAATCCTTTCCGTCCTCTCTTCTCGGTACCCGTGTTTCAGTTCCAAAGACAAGAATATAAATACAATATGACAAAACAATTAATATAGAAGACATAACTTTCTAACAGCCCATAAAGAAATTTTTGTTCTCAGCATGTGATACATTCAACAACACATCAGATAACAATCAGACTATGCCTTACTATATTGAGGGTTGGCACTATCTTCTGCCGAACTCTTCACGATTTGGTTTGGGTGATTTGTCACCTACCTGAACAACTAACATAGTGGTGAAATGGGGACAGATTCAGGGCCTTCAGATCAGCCTTCGTTTTTGGTTTCTCCTTCCGAGATTTGGATTCAGTAGTATCCAGAAACACGTCTGGTGCAGGTAAGAACACTGTTTTGTGGCTCTTGCAGCTGCTTACTGCCATAAGGGCACAGGGATGTGGTAGTTACCAGTAACAGGATCAGGAAGAAAGAACTATTCACTTGGAGGTGGCCTTATTACGAGGGTCGTCCACAAAGTAAGTTCCATTTCAGTTTCTATTCGTGGCAGCATTACGATCGCAGTTCCAAGTATGTGCGGCAGTTCCTCTAACTAGAGGAGAAGAAATGTACGCCATTTTCAGATTGCTGCTGCTGAAATGTGCTTTGTAGTGCTTCTTTATAATGTCTGTCGTAATTGAAAATGCCATGTGTGAAAACAGATCTGTGATTCATTCAAGTTAAACCAAAGGAAATTCATTGGCAAATCTGCGAGGTTTACAGACAAAATGCTATGAGTGATTCAATGGTTAGGAGGTGGGTCAGACTGTTCAATGAAGGACGAAAAGGATGCCCATCTGTGGTTACTGAGGAACTGGTTCACACAACTGAAGAGAAGATTAAGCACAACAGTAAGTTTACACTTAGTGCCGTTGCTATGGAAGTTCCGCAGATCTCATGCTCACTAATTTATGAAATTGTCACTGAAAAACTGAAATTTCGAAAACTTTGCTCTTTGCTGGGTATCCAAAATTATTACTGAACAACACAAAAAACAACAGATGGGCAGAGCACTTCAGTTTTTGACACGCTACAATGAAGAAGGTGATGGTTTTCTTTCTCGGATAGTCACGGGGGATGAAACTTGGGTATCGTACGACACCCCTGAAACAAAATGGCAATCGGTGGAATGGAGACACACTTCACCCACCAACGAAGGTTAAGCCTAAGCAAATCTTGACACCTCGAGAAGTCATGTGCACCCTTTTTTGGAATACCAAAGGCATTTTGCCAATTGATTTCTTAGCATGAGGTCAAACAATCAATGCACATGGTTACTGCGAGACCATTAAGAAAATGAGTCATACAGAACTAGCACCAAGGATTACTGTCAAAAGGTGGTTTTTTCCATGATAATGCCTGACCTCACACGATGAATGTGACCAAACAACTCCTACGGTAATTTCACTGGGACGAGTTTTGATCATCCTTCGCACCTTGCTCCTAGCGACTTGCATCTCTTATTACACCTAAAATCTGTCCTTGGTGGTCAACACTTCAACGATGATGACGAGCTGAAAGGACAGGACGTGTTACCAGCCACACAGGCTATGAAGAAGCCATACAAAAACTTGTGCCACGCTATGACAAGTGTCTACAAAATTTCGGAAGCTATGTAGAAAAGTAGTTTAACAGTTGTAGATTTTTGTACAATAAATATTTTTTCTATATCTGTACAAGTTTGTTTTATATAACCAAGCGAAACTTACTTTGTGGACATACCTCGTATATGACTGGAGGGGGCAGAGGTCATAATTGCAGATATAGAGTTAAGGGAGGGGCGGTGAGGTGTCCTTCCATCATATGAACACATTATGTGAGGTAGGGACCTGTGACAAGGAAGGAAAGGGAATATCCATCCTTGCCTTGTAAGTGATAGAAGACTTTCTTTTTGGGAACAGCTTACCCTCATCTGGACAGGGTAAACACTGTCATATTTGTTCCTGGGTGGCTGGCTGAACAAAGATCTTTAACTCTTGGATCTCACATTCTCTTCCTGCAATGTGGCAAGTTGGCAATTGGGGTGCGGTTGGTAAGTGGGGGTGCAAGCCTCCCTGAAATTGGTGCAGTGAGGGAGTTGTACATGAAGGGTGGGCACCTTCATGTAGGAGCCCTTCCATATACTCTACAGAGATACTCATTTCTAGAAGTAGATTGTGTGTGAACAAATCTTATACATTCTATGGTGAGTGGTACAACGGGCTTTATATTACACCAGTAAACCATTATTTTAACTTTTTCCAACAATAAGTCACCATGGAAATTTAAGACAAATGCTCTGGTGCCTACTTCATCTTTAGGCCCCCATAGAATGTAATGGATTAAAAAGGACACTACATAGTTCCAAATTTGCACATAATTTCTAGTCCATTTGAAGTACAAGGTCTACTGGAAGACTATATAACCTCAATACTATTGAAGTTCTTTAGTGATATTTGGGGAATGGGGGCAATTGTGACAGGGATGTCACAAACTTTTTTACATTGAAACAATGCTTGTGACTGAGTGAGAGAAACTTTTAATACATTGACTCCAATGTGACTGCTGGCACCCACAGCAGACCCTTACACCTGATGCCATGTGCTCGCTGGTCACCACCTATCCGCATATGTGCGGAAGGCAACATCTTTTTCGGTACCGATAAGTTCCGTATGTTTACTGAACTGACCTAGTTATACTAGCCTTCAGTTTCCTCCACAAGAAATAAATACTTGGTATTTGAGGATTCACTGCCAGTCCTAGTGACGGATCCCAACCTGAGGCACATATTTGGGTCATATCCTTCAGCATGAAGGTAAGTCACTCATACTGATGAGACGGCTGTGGCCCTACAGCTACCAGCATGGTTTTGCTTGATTCCCTGTATGACTGGTCTGCCATGTCACCACTCAGACTTGTGGCTCCCCCACAGGTGCCAACATGACTCAGAGAGAGAGAGAGAGAGAGAGAGAGAGAGAGAGAGAGAGAGAGAGAGTGAGTGAGTGTGTGTGTGTGTGTGTGTGTGTGTGTGTGTGTGTGTGTGTGTGAGGGAGGGAGGGAGGGGGTTGTGATATTAAAGATGAATAGGCTATGCTTTGGGACTGAATTTCACCTCCCCACTTCTCTATCAGCGTGACGACAAACCTAAAACATCTCTCTCTCTCGCGCATGCACGCACGCACGCACGCACGCACGCACGCACACACACACACACACACACACACACACACACACACACACACACCTCCAAAAGTTTAACGAATGATCAATTCTGCTTTTGCTAATTGACCTTTTCCTAGTCCTGTTATCTTCTGTGTGTGTAGAACTAAAAAAAAAGAAAGAAGATTCAGGTATTTACCATCGAGATAGGTGATGTAAAAGTGGACTGGTTTACTTACAAGAGATCTACTTTATTATTCAAGTAGTAATACAAGACTAGAAAAGCTGTACACATTAAATGCAACTTATTTAATGGAGGGTTTCGCAATTCAGTTAATATATTTTATATCAAAAATTAACAAATGGAAGTTTCTCTTCAATATGGGTAAAAATAAATGACACACAGGAAATGACCCTTGCTTATGCTTCAAAAGAGAATGCAAGGGTCACTCCCTACAGATTTAAAAATAATAAATAAAGTATTGACGACTATTTGTGTATGTGAGTTCAATATTAAATTTACAGGCAGCAATGAAGTATGAATGGAACTATGAGCTGCACTATAATATCACTTTTGTTACGCACTCATAAACAATTTTTTTTTTTTGCAAAAAGGCTTCACATGACAGCTGTGTGTACTATTTTACTTCCACAAAACATAAAAAGGGTTCTTTCTCAAACAAATAATTGGTCAAAAAGTTTACAAACATGCACAAAATAAATGTTACACATGCGTGTGCACACGCACACACACAGTGAATTAATAGACGCTAATCACAGACGAACAACACAATAGTGCCCTATGATAGGTAAAAATAATACAAGTCTGTTTCTTCCAAAACCAGTAACAGAGCACAAGACACTAATGTGAACTATGTTACCATAACATTTGAACATTTTACTTTCTTTGATACAGTATGGACTTCCTTCAGTACAGTATGGCTTTTATGTACAAATAATATACACAAAGTTGAGTGCATCACATTTAAGCTTTTTATTTAATAATGCTTAAATGTAATGCACATATTCATTAATTTTCAATTATTCTGTTGAAGCTCCCCAAGTCAAGTAGTCAGGGCGTGTTGCCGCCTTATATTCTTCAACTAGATCCTGTACAGTTTGCCGAGACAGATCTAACTCTTCCAGCGAGTCCTGGAACATAGGTTCCTTGCGAAATTGCTCCAAGAACGCTTCACGCTTGCGAAGTTTGTCGTATTGCTGCAGGGCTCGTTCAAATAGCTATAAGAATGGAACATTATTAATTCACAAATAGGACAGACACAAGTAAAATCCAAATTATCTTTATGAATATATAATGTTAAATTCATGACGGAAAAAGATATTTGATTTTCTTTTTACAAATTGTAAGACAAAACCATCCATGTACCACATGCAGAAATAAGAAGATCCTAAGCATACCTATCAGATATACAAACAAGGAATAAATTAATGAAAGGGGAAATAGGCAACAATGCCAAAAACATTCACAAGTCACTGAAAATAGCAGATATGGAATTGATTCCCTCATCATCTGCTGTCCTGGATTCAAGCTCAAAAGATGATGGAATGTTCTATCCACCGAGAAAACTTCATAAATTACAGGAAAGAAATTACTTCAAACTCTGCATTCATCAGGAAATCTGCCATCTGTCAAACAAATGTTAATCTTTTCCTTTGCACTCTATAAGTACGTAAATTAACAGTGCATGGAAGTGCCATGTTACCTATGGGGGCAAATGTGTGAATTCTGACACAGGACATGAGAAATTTCATATTGCAGATTTCAGAGTACTTGACGGCTCAACACAAAAGTTTTGTCTGAAGTATAGATAGTGTTGAGGATCAGTGGACAAAGTTCAAAACCACCGTACAATATGAATTAGACGAGTATGTGCCAAGCAAGATTGTAAGAGATGCAAAAGAGCCCCCGTGGTACAACAACCGAGTTAGAAAACTGCTGCGGAAGCAAAGGGAACTTCACAGCAAACAAACATAGCCAAAGCCCTGCAGACAAACAAAAATTACGTAAAGCGAAATGTAATGTGAGGAGGGCTATGCGAGAGGCGTTCAATGAATTCAAAAGTAAAGTTCTACGTACTGACTTGGCAGAAAATCCTACGAAATTTTGGTCTTATGTCAAAGCGATAGGTGGATCAAAACAAAATATCCAGACACTCTGTGACCAAAACGGTACAGAAACAGAGGATGACAGGCTAAAGGCCGAAATACTAAATGTCTTTTTCCAAAGCTGTTTCATAGAGGAAGACTGCACTGTAGTTCCCTCTCTAGACTGTCGCATAGATGACAAAACGGTAGATATAGAAATAGATGACAGAGGGATAGAGAAACAATTAAAATCACTCAAAAGGGAAAGGCCGCTGGACCTAATGGAATACCAGTTCGATTTTACACATAGTACGCGAAGGAACTTGCCCCCCCCCTTCTTGTAGCGGTGTACCGTAGGTCTGTAGAAGAGCGTAGCGTTCCAAAGGATTGGGAAAGGGCACAGGTTATCCCTGATTTCAAGAAGGGACATCGAACAGATGTGCAGAACTATAGACCTATATCTCTGACGTCGATCAGGTGTAGAATTTTGGAACACGTATTACGTTCGAGTATAATGACTTTTTCTGGACACTAGAAATCAACTCTGTAGGTATCAACATGGGTTTCAAAAAAGACGATCGTGTGAAACCCAGCTCGCGCTATTCGTCCACGAGACTCAGAAGGCCAGAGACACGGGTTCCCAAGTAGATGCCGTGTTTCTTGACATCCGCAAGACATTCGATACAGTTCCCCCAGTCGTCTAATGAACAAAGTAAGAGCATATCGACTATCAGACCAATTTTGTGATTGGATTGAAGAGTTTCTAGATAACAGAACGCAGCATGTCATTCTCAATGGAGAGATGATTTCCGAAGTGAGAGTGATGTCGGGTGTGCCGCAGGGGAGTGTCGTAGGACCGTTGCTATTCACAATATACATAAATGACCTTGTGGATAACATCGGAAGTTCACAGAGGCTTTTTGCGGATGATGCTATGGTATATCGAGAGGTTGTAACAATGGAAAATTGTACTGAAATGCAGGAGGATCTGCAACGAATTGACACATGGTGCAGGGATTGGCCATTAATCTCAATGTAGACAAGTGTAATGTGCTGCGAATAGATAGAAAGAAAGATCCTTTATCATTTAGCTACAATATAGTAGGTCAGCAACTGGAAGCAGTTAATTCCATAAATTATCTGGGAGTAGGCATTAGGAGTGATTTAAAATGGAATGATCATATAATGTTGACAGTCAGTAAAGCAGATGTCAGACTGAGATTCATTGGAAGAGTCCTAAGGAAATGCAATCTGAAAACAAAGGAAGTAGGTTACAGTACACTTGTTCGCCAACTGCTTAAATATTGCTCGTCAGTGTGGGATCCGTACCAGATAGGATTGATAAGAGAAGATCCAACGGAGAGCAGCACACTTTGTTACAGGATTATTTGGTAATCGCGAAAGCGTTACAGAGATAACAGATAAACTCCAGTGGAAGACTTTGCAGGAGAGATGCTTAGTAGCTCGGTATGGGCTTTTGATGAAGTTTCGAGAACATACCTTCACCGAGGAGTCAAGCAGTATATTGCTCCCTCCTACGTATATCTTGCGAAGAGACCACGAGGATAAAATCAGAGAGATTAGAGCCCACACAAAGGCATACCGACAATCTTTCTTTCCACGAACAATACGAGACTGGAATAGAAGGGAGAACCGATAGAGGTACTCTAAGTAGCCTCCGCCACACACTGCCAGGTGGCTTGTGGAGTATGGATGTAGACATAGATATCAAAATAAGAAACTTTGTACCTACAACGAGGGCAACTACAAAAATATGATAGCCTGTTGGAGGGCTATTATTTTAAAAATGAACAAGAGTCACCTCCAGACACTAATGCCTGACTGCAGCTGTATCTGGGATGAGCAACAATCTTTGCTGGAGTGAGGGATGGGGCAGTGGAGAGATAGCAAGGGGTGGGGAGGGAATATTCATGTGCTGCCTGCGGGAAAATGCAGGGGGAGGGGTGGGGGTGGGGGGCTAGGGCAAAGGTAAGAGGAGAGAAGCAGAGAAGAGGATAAGACTGTGCTGGTGCACTGGCAGGATTGAAGACATTTATTTGTAGGGCTCGAGTGGCAGCATGGTAAAGCAGTAGTTGAAGTTGAGCTCGTCATGTTAGGTGGTATGCTCAGCAATTGGGTGGTTGAGTTGTTTCTTGGTCACATTTTGGCAGTGGCCATTCATGAAGACAGCCAGCTTTTTAATGGTCATGCCCATGTAGAATGCAGCACAGTAGTTGCAGATCAGCTGACAGATCACATGGCTGTGTTGACAGGTGGACCTACCTGTGACAGGAGTGTAGTAGGTGGTAGTGGTGATGATGAGAGGATGAATAGGACAGATGTTGCATCCAGTTCTGTCGCAGGGATATGAACCATGGGGCAAGGGATTGGGAGCATGGATGGAAGAGGGACAGCGAAGGACTTGCAGAGGTTGGGTGGGGAATGGAATTTTATTGTGAGAGGGGTGGAAAATGTATTTCTCATTTCAGGGCACAAAAAGTAGTCCAAAACCTGGCAGAAAATTCAATTGCTCCACTCCTGTTGTGGATTGTACCAAAGCACAGTGGGGTTCCTTGGATGGTAGATGACTGGGAAGACAAGGCACTGGAGAAATGTTTCTGGATGTAGTGAGAAAGGTACTTTCTGTCTGTGAAATCCTCAAAGAACCATGGAATATCTGGAGAGAAGCTGCTCACCACTATGGATGTCACAGCCACAGGTGTCTGGGCTGTGTGAAAGAGACTTCTTGGTGTGAAAAGGGTGGCAACTGTCCACATGGAGGTATTGATGTAGCTATCTTTGTGGTGGTCAACATTGAGAAAGGTTGCCTGTTGGGTTGAGTAGGACCCAAGTGAATGGAGGAGAAGCTGTTGAGGTTCTGGAGGAATGTGGATAGAATGACCTCACCTTCTGTCCAGATCATGAAAATGACATCACCGACTATGAATGAGGTAAGAGGTTTGGGAATCTGGGTAATTAGGTGAGGCTGGCAAAACTGGTGTGATTCAGGTACCCACTGTGTGCTATGGATTCGTTTGTAGGTGATGTCTTCAAAGGAGAAATCACTGTGGGCTAGGATACAGTCAGTCAGTCAGTTGTTGGGAAAGGTAGAGTTCAATGGCAGTAAGGCCATGGACATTGGGGAAGTTAGTGCAAAGAGATGAGGCATCAACAGTGATGATCAGCGTGGTAAGGGAACAACAACTGTGGAGAGTCCGTAGAGAAAATGGTTAGTGTCTTTTACGAGGGTTGTTTTTTAAGTAAGGGCTGTTTTTATTTTTAAAAAAGATACAAATACTTTTGTAAAAAAAACTTTTATTTTCTGATTCTACACACTTTTACCTATTTTTCTACATAGTTGCCTTGTTTATTTTAGCACTTGTCATACCGTACAACAAAGTTTTTAATTCCCTCTTCAAAGAATTCGGCCGCCTGCTCCGACAGCCAAGAGTTCACGGCCGCTTTCACTTCATCGTCATCATTGAAGCGCTGCCCGCAAAGATGGTGTTACAGGTACCAGAAAAGGTGAAAATCGCTAGGAGCAAGGTCGGGGCTGTATGGTGCATGGTCCAAAACTTCCCAGCCAAAAGAATCAATCAAATCCCGAGTCAAAAGAGAGGCGTGAGGCCTAGCGTTATCGTGCAGGAGCAAAACTCCTTTTGTCAGCATGCCACGCCTTTTGTTTTGAATTGCTCTGCGGAGCTTCTTTAGAGTTGCACAGTAGGCATCTGAGTCGATTGTCGTTCCTCGTGGCATAAAGTCCACTAGTAAAACACCGCGCCAGTCCCAGAACACAGTTGCCATAATCTTGTGCTTTGACAGCGTCTGTTTGGCTTTGACCTTGATGGGTGAGGTTGTGTTGCCATTCCATCGATTGTCGCTTGCTTTCGGGAGTGATATGGGATACCCATGTTTCATCTCCAGAGACAATTTGACTCAACATGTCATCCCCTTCTTCCTCGCAACGAATCAAAAAGTCCAATGAAGTGGCAAATCTCTTCCCTTTGTGGTCCTCTGTGAGGAGTCTGGGTACCCACCGAGAACACTGTTTCTTAAAGTTTAGGTTTTCAGACACAATTTTGTACAAAACCGATCTTGAAACTTGTGGAAATTCCAAAGAAAGAGTGGAAATTGTGAATCTTCTGTCCTCACGAATCTTTGTTTTGACTGCAGCCACCAAATCATCAGTGATCACAGAGGGCCAGCTTGAGCATTCTTCGTCATGGACGTTTTGACAGCCATTTTTAAACTCTCTAACCCATTGACGCACTTTACCTTCACTCATTGCATTCAAGCCATAAACTTCTGTTAACTGACGATGAATTTCTGCAGCCGATACGCTTCTCGCGGTCAAAAACCGTATCACTGACCGTATCTCACACGCAGCGGGCGATTCAATAATCGTAAACATTATAAAGTAGCACAGCGATGCGTACACGTCAGCTACAGAGTTGCAACTTGCATCAGTGTGAACGGGAAGGATGCCGGCAAGTGGCGCGGTGGCTTGTTGTGGCGTCCGCGCGAACTACGGGACTATACGCGCGAACGGCCCTTACTTAAAAAACAACCCTCGTATATCGGAGAGTACATTTTGGGTAATAGGCTTAAGTAGCTGATACATAAGGGCAGAGATTCATTCCGTGAGGCAGCAACCGGACTTGATAGGGTGTCCAGTGTGGTTGCGTTAATGTAGTTTAGAAAGCATCTATAATGTAGGAGTGTAGTAAGTGGTGGGGTGACGAGGGACATAAATTCGGGTGAGAGGTTCTAGTATGGGCCTAGAGATTTGAGAAGGGACTGGAGGTCCTGCTGCATTTGTGGTATGGGCTCATTGGCAGATCTTTTAGGTGGATGCATCTGACAGATGTAGAGTGCTCTGCCAGGCAATCCTATGGTTTACAACCAGTGGTGGAACCTTTGCTTCCACCTATGCTAATCTGTGTCCTTTAACTGCCTTTCAGCTTCCTTGCTTCAACTTCAGACCTACACACGCCTTCGATCCCACCAGTGCACCTGCACAATTCCCATACTACTACTACTACTACTACCACCACCCTCATACTTTTGCCCTCTCCTGTCCTCCAAATACAACCTCCTGACGTTGCAATTAGCAGCCCACTATTGAGACCCCACCCATCCCTGCACACTCCCACAGGCAGCACTGGAATCTTCCCCAGTCCTACCTTCTCCTCCTCATCCTATACCTCTCCTGTACACAGCCCAGCAAAGAGCATCATTCACCTCAGATGCAGGCATACCTGGGTATTACTGCCTGGAGATAACAATAGCCGTGTGTGTGTGTGTGTGTGTGTGTGTGTGTGTGTGTGTGTGTGTGTTTTGCTGACACAGGCCTTAATGGCTGAAAGCTATAATTGTGTGAATCTTCTTCTTGTGGCTATCGCGACTCAGCATCTCCGCTATATGGCGATTAGCAACTTTCTTTCTCTAATGTTGTTACATTCCATCCTGGATTTTCCAATGTTTGATTTTTACATAAAAATGCATTTGAAAATAAGGAAAAAGAGAAAACCACTTCCCATTCTTACTCTTGAAAGCATCAGATATATGAAATCATCCTGTTAAGCATTTTTGGGGGAAAGACAAGATGTAGACACACATATCCAATTATTTACATCTACACCTATTCTCTGTACACAACTGTGAAGTGCATGGCAGAGAGTATGTCCCACTGTACCAGTTATTAGGTTTTCGTCCTGTGCCATTCACAAATTGAACATGGGAAGAATGATTGATTGAATGCCTCTGTGCATGCAGTAATTAATCTTATCCTCAGATACCTATGTGAGCAATAGGCAGATGGTTGCAGTACATTCCTAGTCATCATTTAAAGCTAGTTTTTGAAACTTTGTTAATAGATAAGACTTTCTCAGGATAGATGTAAACTATCCCCAAAAGTCTTCCAGTTGAGTTCCTTCAGTATCTTTCTGACGTTCTCCCACCGATCAAACAAACTTGTGATAGTTTGTGCTGCCCTTTTCTGTACACTATCCCCTGTTAGTCCTATTTGGTAGAGATCCGACATACTTGAGGAATATTCTAGAATTTGTTGCACAAGTGATTTGTATGCAATCTCCTTTAGACTAATTGCACACACCCCAAAATCTAGCACCTGCTTTATCCATGACTGAGCCTATGTGATCAATCCATTTCTTATCTCTACAGAGTGTTACACCCAGGTATTTAAAACTACGTATTTTTATGAAGAGCACAGTTTCACAATTCTGAACATTTAAAGCAAGTTGCCAATGTTTGCACCATTTTGAAATCTTATCAAGGTCTGACAATATTTATGCTGCTTCTTTCACACAGTACTTCATTACAGATAACTGCATTGTCTGAAAGAAGTCTTGAGGTTACTATTAATATTGTCTGTGAGTTCATTAATATACAACATGAACACTGAGAGTCCCAAAAATCTTCCCTGGGGTGTGCACCTGAACTTACTTCTACACCTGACGACGACTCTCCATCCAAGATAACATGCTGCAACCTCCGTACCAAAGGTTCTCTATCTAGTTACAAATTTTACTTCATAGGCCCATATGATTGTACTTTTGACAAACATAGGTGTGGTACCGAGTCAGAAATCAAGAAATACTCTGCCGTGGCGTGCACAGCCACACAAATGCAACGGTTGGCTACCGCGGCAGAGTTAAGTGGCGCCTCCAACTTAGTACCAGCACATTCTGCCAGCCGGCACTAGAGGCGTTCCCGCCAAACATTCAATCAGCCGCGAACTATGCACACGCACGAGCCTCTTTTTTTCTGGCACGGATGGTCACACCATGATATCACCATCCGCCAATCAGGGATCACCAACGACCGCCACTTTTCACTCCGGAATCAGCGGAGGAAGACTGGAGCCGTCGTGTTAAATAGCCGAAAGAAAGGAAAGCAGGTGTCCTTCGACCCGCCGCGGACTGCCACCTGGAAGAGACTTCAACGCAGCCAGAACGTCCAGGTGCCACGTCTTCGCTACGCCGGCCAACAACCCCGCACTCTGCACCCGTCTACATCCTCGGCACCCGCCAGAAAGCATCGAGAGAAAACCCGACAAAGGAACGTAAATTCAGTTCAGTTGCCAACATTTCAATTCAATAAGGTGGCATAATTCTTTGGCTTGTTATAAAATTTTGGCAGAAGAAGCTTTTTGTTTTCGAAGGAAGTTCATCTTTTTGTGAAATTAAGCGGTGGCCTTGCTCCACCTAATAAAAACTTTTTTATTCGCAAATGTGTGTTAATCCGTGGATATAACACACTCCATCTACCTGACTGCCATGATCCAAAGCTGTGAAAAAAGTGCGAGTTCGGTTTGACACGATCAATATTTTCACAGTCCATGCTGGTTTGGATTTAGGTGGTCATTCTGTTAAAGATACCTCATTATGTTTGAGCTCAGTATTGTTCCAAGATTTTACAACAAATTGATGTCATGGATACTAGTTCACTTCTACTATCCTTTTTGTAGATAGATGTGAGTTACACTGTTTTCCAAGAACTGAACATGGGTTTTTGTTTGAGGGGTCTACGGTACATTATAGTCAGAGGAGGGGCTAATTCAGTTAGTATAGAAATTGACAGGAATTCCATCAGGCCCTGAAGCTTTGTTCAGTTTTAACTATTTCAGCTATTTCTCAACACCACTGACACTAATACTCATTTCATTCATCTTTTCACTGGTACATAGATTAAATTATGACAATTCTCCTGGGTGGCCCTATGTAAAGGAGTTCAGCATTTCCGCTTTTGCTTTGCTATCCTCAATTTCAGTTCCTGTCTCATTCACTAGGGACTGGACCCTAACTAGGTGCCAATAACAATCTTTATATATGACAAGTTCTATGGGTTTTGTGAAACATCACTTGACAATTTTCTGTTACAGAAGTCACTGAATGCATCACACATTGTTCTCTTGATAGCCAAATGTGTTGCATTCAGTATCTTTCTATCTATAGCCATAAACTTCATTTTACACCTATTATGCAGTAATCTTTTTCTTTACAGTGACTGTATACCATGGAGGTTTCTCTCCCATTATGAACTGTTCTACTGTGTACATGGTCAACTATTCTTTTAAACATGATATTGGTGAAAATTTGGTGTAAGAAAGTACATAAATAGAAAGTGACAAAATATTTTTTTCAGATTTTTTAGATCAAAACTGTAGTCAGGGGGCCATTTTGAAATGTCTATCATTTTCTCCATCTGACGTCAGTACGAAAGGTAGGTTGAAAGTTTTTAACTACCGTAACTCCCTTATTTATAAATCAATTTTATTCAATTTGGTGTCATTAAAAAGATAAAAGGGACCAACTACATCACTAAACTATAAATATGCTGCAACTGTACATATAGATATGTGCAAATCTGTAATTAAAGTCATTTTTCAAACAAAAAAAAATTTTTTTTTTTTAAATTCATGAATTTTTTTGACAAAATCACAAGCTTCACCATGGAGCAGGCAAAGTAATTAAAATGTTTTTATAAGGTATCCAGCAAACATCAGCGTGAAGTGGCCATGAATAACTTGAGGAAGGGCCACTTGGACTCATGAACTTGACTTTTGCATCTTCTTCACTTAACTCTAGAATTTTTTCAGATGATGAAACACGCTTTATCAGCAACTTGTTTTCATTCAGTGGTTTGAAAAAATGATTCTCTCGTCCCAGGAAGTGTAAAAAGTCTCATATCGTTTTTGTAACAAGTTTGTGATCTTTGTTATCTCCTCTGTTGCAACATAAAAGGTTTCTATTCCTGGAACATGAGTTTTGGCAAATGTAAGCAGAGCTTTTGGACTTAAAACGTGACTGTCATATGGAAGCTGTAAACTTGCTCTTGTTGGTAAACGTTTAATAGTACCACCAACTCCATCACATGCATTTTTGCCACGACAGAGCCAAAAAAACTCCATTCTGCAGTTACTCCATGATCTTGCTTGTGATAGCACAAATTTAAAAAGTTCTTAAAGTTTTATATTGTGCAAACTGTCATCACTGAAATACATAACATGCTGGATGTGTGGTAATTGTTCCAGTATATGAGAGCAGTTTTCTGGAAAACATAGAATGTGTTTGTATCATGCTGCAAACAGTCACTTACACAACACAATGACATTGACTTAATGCACTGATCTGTTTTAAAGTACACCACAAAAGGATGAAGGATGACTTGAATGTTCCGCCAGTGAAATTCTTGTGCAGCATCCTGAAGCAAACAGGTATAGTTCTCTGCAAAATCCACTATAATGACGCATGTAGTATCGGGGAGGGTTTCTTTGCTTGATCTGAAGTGGTGACAGATTTTGATATATAATGATGTGTTAAGTTTTGAAGTTTGTGCATGAGATACTCAACAAATTCATTGGTCGTCTTCATTAATGTCTCCAGTGTAGGTCGATCAGTTTGCGTCCATTGTCTGAATACAACATTTTCACAATCTTGTATGAACTCCAGCTCCATTAAAAAACTGCGCAGTTCATATTCGTCAGGACACCAAGAATAGCGAGGCAGCATGCACTCCTTGTTTTCCAGATTGCACACAAGTTTCTGTAGAAGTTCAGTGTACGATTCTTTCACATATGTAGCATGCATTAACAGTTTTACGATTTGGTGATACATGTATACACATATGTTATGCATTCCACTACTGTTTACAGTAACACACTCTTTTCGGCCTAAGTTCACAAAATTTAGTAAAACCAATTTTATCTTCGGGGAACTTTTCTCTGAAAGCTCAGTATACATCTTTCAGATTATGTAAAATTAGTCTTTGTCTTATACACTCTTTTGCCATTTTCTGAAGGGACAGACAGTCTTTTCTTATTAGCAGAAATGCGAATTATATCATCTTCACAGTAACAATTCTGGACACGTTTTTCCACATCCTTACCTATTCTGTTTCCCACTTTATAACTCCCTTTCGACAAAATACCATCTTCTTTTAGCAATACCCTCAATTTCTTTACCATGTATTCGGTAGTGTTAAAAAACATTTGGATTTTCCTTTACTCCATGAAGCTGGTGCTAAGGTAAGTATTTGTAGCTTTTCTTTAACAGAACTTCTGCCGAATTCCTCTTTAATTTTTTGCATAAAAATATTTCAGTCTGCACATTCAGCACTGCCAATTTCTTCAGACACATTTTTCACTGGAACATGCAGTACATCTGATGCTGTTTGCTGGAATTTTAAAGCTAAGCAACGAGACTTGGGTCGAATGTATTCTGGACACCTGTCTTGTGCTCTCTTGGTAATCTTAAATGGTGATATTTTCAAGTAATTCACAACTTCCATTAACTTTTTGAAGAGCTGTAGAGGGATCTGGTGAATATTCTTGATCTTCAACTTCACAATCATCCATCCCTGGAAGGTTACCCCCATAGGAGACAAAATGTCCTTACGGCATGTTGTGCACAGCTTGGTACCTAGGATAAGTCCAAGGGTATTATATTTCCTTGTCATGGTTAAAGAAATAGGTTTCAAAGATTTCTTAGCAGTCTTTTCACCATGCTTCTTAAAAGGGTCACAGCAAATTTTTTGTCTGTCTTCAAATGTTCCCAAATAGCGCCTTTTGTGAGAAGAACAAACACTCTCAATATTTTCACAGGTGCTTCTTAGCTACAATAATTCAATATCAGCTTGATTCAGGCTTGACATACTTATTAAATCAAGCTCTTCATTGCTACTACTTTTCGTCTGACACACAACTGCTGACACAAAACCTAAAGAACATTTGTTTTCCATTGTGATTTTTAATCAACTGTATATGTTGCAGAAAAGAACTGGATGGTTTGAAACTTTTTCTTGTTCCCCAATTAGTCAAGAATGCACTATGAAGAATCTATAAGTGGAAATGAGAAAGAGTTAATGACCACTTTATTAAGTGATCTCCAATATTCACATTATGGAACAACTTTGTATTACAGTCAAACCCCTCAATATGTAAAACCCTTCAATATGATATTCTAAAACCCATGTTTTATTTATTTTATTTGAATTATCGTATATAAGTAATAAATTTTACATAAATAAAGAAAATATTTTTTGTTTAAATTCTGTGAAAATATGTAAAACACTTATAACCTTAAAAATGTAGTATTGAATGTCTTAACGGCCTTTAAAATGAAATACCTAAAACTTAACTTTCAACTGTCAATAACAAAATCAATGACAAAAATAATTAATAATTATTTATTTATTACTTGGTTATATATTGTTAAAACTGAATGGATTAATGATTGGTTTGAAGGTAATATATATTTCAAGTATATAAATTACATTTAATAAATAAATTAATATACAAATCTCGATTTTTAAATTTATAATTAAATTGATGATATCATATAGTGAATAAATAATAATTTAAAGAGTAATAACTAATTATAAAAACCCTTCAAAATGGAGTTATAAATGTGACTAAATTTTAATTTAATGTATTTTTAAATGAATTATCATCGATCATAATACAATTTTGTATGAAACAAGTTTATTTATTATTAATAAATAATAATAATATATATATATGAATATATTGTTATTTCTAATGATAATTGATTTATAAAAAAAAACACATGAAGAAAACAACATTAAATAAAATACACGATCTTTTTTCACTCATTATAATATTTGAATTCACTAAAACATCTGATAACAAGCCACAGTTAAACAAAGCATATACTGCAACAACTGTTTGCAGATTATAACATCATTGGGTGGTCTAGCATCGCTTCATAAAAATTATACATCAGAGGGCACTGTAATACGTTGAAAAAATGCAACCCATTGCACTTATGGAAGTTAAATTAAGTCCCCCTGGTTATACATTACTGCGCAACTATGCATGGATTACATGACTTCTTTCCCTTTTTAATTTCAATGGTTCCTTTTCACTATCTCATATTGAGGGGCTACCCAAACGTTATCATATTGAGGGATTTAACTGTACTTTCAACTAACTTACCAGACAGAATGGCTGCTTATGTAAGAAGCACAAAATCAAGACAAAAAAGTCCTTCAGATATATAAAGTGCGCAAACACACAAAATCATAACACACACAGCCTGTGTTGCATGTGAGTTGCTGTTAGACTGAATTCTTCATTGTTGTTTCATGTATTGTTCATTAGCTATCTCAAGCAATTAATTATTCGGGCATTATTGAAAAAGTATAAGTTCTAACAATAGAGGACAAACACCCTTCTGATTTTTTTTTATGTTGAAAAGTATGGCAGTAGGAATTATTTGAAACAAAAATTCAGATGGTGAAACTTGTGATTCTTCTGGAAAAAATCCTGACGTTTGCAAAAAAATAAATAAATAAATAATAAAAAATGGTGAGAAATTGCATTAATTACAAATTTTCAAACATTTGTTGCTTAGACACAGCACTTTAATAATTTGTATATTATAGTTCTAGTCTTTTACTTTTCAATGACACCAAATTGAATAAAATTGATTCATAAATAAAAAAGTTATAGTGGTTACAAACTTACGAGGCACTTCGTTTCTCAACACCAGTTGGTAGAAGGGGCCCACATTTTAAAATGGTCTCCTAATTAAAATTCTGGTCAAAAAATTCCAGATAAAAGATTTTAATCCTAACTCATTACGTACATTCTTACACAAAATTTTCAGAAAAATCTGTGACATAAGGGCAACAGCCACTGGGTGACTTCGCATGAAATTACCCTTTCCCATCTGCCCATACCTTCGATTACACTTAAATTTTCCCCAAAAATCTCAGTTATACATTTCAGGTTTCAAAACACTTGTTCTGCAATCAATGGTAACTCCACTCTGACATTCAGCACAGAAAGGTCAGGGAACATTTTGATCAATTCACTTTTGTTTAAGATGCTTTGAGAGAACAGAACCCAAGAGAAGATTATACTGAAGTTTTGGAATTAGCTGATCACTTATCAGAGCACCATTTTATGGAGTACATCCCTGCCATGCAAGGTGGATAGTGAAAACTATTTATTGCTTGAAAATCTTGTGATGAACATAAGAAGACTGCAATTAGTATTCACCTCATCACTGAATTTCAGAACATGGGTTCGTGGCTGTACCAGAGCTAAAACCCCATATTTGGATTTCATTATTCTTTCAAAGCTTTATAAAAACTGGGAGAATTCTCTTAAGTTGGTTCATAAGAACTGGAAAATTGTTTACAGAAACTGTTTCTTATCCTCTCATCTTTCATCCTAATTAATCCTCCAAATTGAAGATGGTCAACACATTGAGCCATGAGGCAGAACAATCAGACCAAAATATAATAAGGATTCAACTAAGAATCTGTTAAATTACACAAATGGAAGTATTACCAGATTTGATTTGAAGTTGCTTATAACAGATTCTTCACAATGGCATGCAAATGAAGATTTTGTCTAAGTTTTGCACCTAGTTATTAAAACTGAAAGTTTAAAATAAGAAATATGTCTAACCCACTGACAGCACAACACATAATTTACAAATACGAGAAAAAGGCGCATTATGTACTCCATGTTGCATCAGCATATCATGTTAAGTTTCTAGGGCATTACAATTATACTATCACAGATTAATAATATGTAAAAGAACATTTGATTTTCTTGTCCTATTTGCCTGACTGACAATGTACAGAGCTGCTTTATAGGTTGCTCCATTAAGGTTAATACAGTAATATTAATAACCAAGTTGTCAATAATAAAGTTATGGTTAATCAACTATTGTTGAACAATATTTTTGAGAGAGAGAGAGAGAGAGAGAGAGAGAGAGAGATATTTTTATGCGATTTATTGTTCTACTTTTTGCAAATTTAGTTGTCAATAATAAAGTTATGGTTAATCAACTATTGTTGAACAATATTTTTGAGAGAGAGAGAGAGAGAGAGAGAGAGAGAGAGAGAGAGAGAGAGAGAG
Organism: Schistocerca serialis cubense; assembly: GCF_023864345.2. Taxonomy (NCBI): domain Eukaryota; kingdom Metazoa; phylum Arthropoda; class Insecta; order Orthoptera; family Acrididae; genus Schistocerca; species Schistocerca serialis. The sequence continues at coordinate 319,536,658 of NC_064646.1, forward strand.
AGAGAGAGATATTTTTATGCGATTTATTGTTCTACTTTTTGCAAATTTAGGGGCCCAGTGGCATGACTGTCCCTACTGCAATCAAATTATAGCTCATTTTCTGTGTAACGGAAGCAAAGTAGTAATTTCAAACACTCTACAGTATTATTGTGCTGTGTGGCTTGCTCAGTCACTGTTCATATACTACTGATGTTCACTTTTGGCTTCCAGCATTTGACCACGTTAACCATTACTACAAAATGGGGTAGGTGCCATGAATAAGTTAAACAAAGGGATGCAACAACAAACGTTTTTAAATAACTTGCAACAGTTCCCACACTGAAGAAGAAGAAGCAGAAGAAGAAGAAGAACTTAAAAATGAAAGAAGTAATGCATCTGAGCTACGTAACAAAGCATGCAATAACTAAAACTTTTACCTTACTCACATTTCAACTAGTGAAGAAACAACAACATACTTACTGATGAAATATTTGTGTGGTTGGCTAACATGAGACCAGACACACGATGTGCACTTTGAATATAAGGAGACTTCCTGGAAAGAGCGACCTGTATACTCGCAGGGCCCCATGGAATGAAATTTGCCAACTTTCGCTCTCTGATACGTTGTAGTGACTTATGTACTTGGGTTGGATCTACTTCTCCCTGAAAATAATTATACTTTTCAATTGCTATGAAAATAACTACTGGAAAGAAGATTCGGTACATGTTTAACAATACATTCATAAATATGGAAAGAATGTTCTTGGTGGAATAGAAATAACTGAAGGAGTACAGCAGTTTTTGTGTCTATCAACAACTGAGAGGATAGATCTTTTGAATGAATCGTTCTACAGGTCAGGTCAGGACAATAACCAAGAACAAAGGACACAAGGCAATCACATGGCAAATATGATAAATGAAAGCTTCCATCCACAAGGTAAGCAACTTTCGAATGTAGTATTCAAAGAACTGTGACTGACGCCCGAACAACACGAATATCACATGCATCAACATTAGAAAATAGTGCATTGATAGCGGCTAGGCACTAGATGAAATCTGGATTTGTGCAATAATTTATAAATCACATAACAATCGCTGAGTGCACCCACTTTCCTAATGGAAGGTAAACCAATGAACTTTCTAAAGTCTTGCCTACAGATGACTCAATGCCGTAACTATACACCGAGTTGTTAACTTCGTGCCTTCTATTATTTATATTCACGTTCTATTTTAAAATATCTATTGAAATAAAAGAGAGACAGAAAAACTGGCCACTACTAATTTCACAAGCAACAAGTACCCATACGGGCAATAATAACATTAACACACACCAAGTAAGCTTTAATACACCATCTTTTTAAATCAGACTAAGAGGTAGAAAACAATTTCTCCTCACTCCATACAGGTAATCCTGAAAATTTGTGCTTATGACTTTTCAGTAGTTTTCAAAATATTTGTACGATTTGAAATGAAAACATGGGGTACATGCAATACATAAATGATCTCGTGATGACTGGGTGTTGTGTGTCTTTCATGATCATTTCATCCCCATCGACACACAAGTCGCCGAAGTGGCGACAACTCTAAAGACTTGCACCAGGTGAATGGTCTGCCTGACGGGAGGCCCTAGCCACACGGCATTTCCATTATTTATGAATGAATAATTCACCTCCTTACTATTATCCATTTCATGTGCCCCAATCTTTTGTCATATATCTTACAAGTATTTTCCACATCTATAAAAAAATCCACAGTCACACTTTTTCAGGACTATATGTATGAAGTTAGGAATTTGTATTGGACTATAAGAAATTATACAGTTTTTATTCCCCATTTAAAAATGAGGTCTATTACAAATTGACACTATAAAAAGAACAGATTGCTACTTACCGCATAGTGGCAATGCTGAGTCACAGGCAGGTATAGCAAAAAGACTGCTAAATAACAACCATTGTCTCTGGCCAGCAAGGCCGGAGTGCGAGAAACTGTGCATGATAGACAATCAATCTGGTTGATGGGGTAAGAAGGAGACCATGGTATTGTGCAGGTGGAAACTCTACCTGCAATACATCCTACATTCCCGTAACCCCCCTGACTTAAACCTTTGTAACTGTCCACCCACCTATCCCCTACACAGCCTTATATTCTACAAAAGCACCCACAGTCTCTTTATTTCTCTCCTTTGCCACATCCTTAACCCCCCCCCCCTCCCCCCTCCTCTCCCCTGCCCTACCCTGTCCCCACCACATCTCAGTATGCTCCCACAAGCAGTAATTTACTGTACCCCACCCCGACTGCTATGCATCTCCCTGCCCAAGCCTCCTCCTTACTCCCATCACTCAGATTGTTTCTCCCAACATGGGCAGTTGCTTGCAACCCAGCCTCAGCAGACAGAGACATTGGTCATGTGTTTGTGAGTTGTACTTGCATGAATGTGTGTGTGTACTTTAGAAGAAGGCCTTTTGGTCAAAAGCTCACTGTTAAGCAGTCTTTGCGTTGTGCCTGTCTGTGGCTCAACATCTCAATTATATGGTGAGTAGCAATGTCCCCTCCTCGTTATATCGTCATTATTGCACCTTGGATTTTCCATTGTATATTACAAACTGATTTTTATTTAAATAGTTAATCTCTTTTCACCTAAAGTCATTTGACTGTGTCAAAAAACTTCTTTTGGAATGCAATTACGTTACCTGCAACACATGTTAAAAGCGCCTGCATGCGAATGCAGTCCCCCTGTCCTCTCTGCCCAGTCAGACTTCAGCATGAGGGGAAATGATGCCTCTGTATGTGTACTTTGAAATAAATAAAAGTTTGAAGGTACAACTAAAGTTATCTGTACCTTTTTTGTGTGTGTATCTGTTTTTCTACATATAAGTTGTTGTTCTTCCTTACATATCAGTTTTTCCTCTGGATGTAACACATGTAAATATATCAAAATCAACCTTCATGGAACTCTTTGACAATGTGGAGTCCCACTGTTAATTTTGAAAAGAACAAAGTACTTCCCAAAGTTAAACAATTAGACACATTATGTAAAAAATTACATTAATAAACAAGGAGCCACAGCAGCCAAATACCAACCTGTATGATATTCAGTATAGAGATGTAGCAATGTGCTGAAGTACGGTCATGGACAGTTGATACCATCATGTTTTTTGGTTGAAGAAGACGCCTCATAACATCTAATACAGTAGTTTTCCTAACAGATGCTGCCTAAAACCAATTGATGACTCATTATTATTAAAATACTAGGATACTTTATTTCAATGATTTTACAATGGAAATTATTACACACACACACACACACACACACACACACACACACACACGTTTCAGAGCAGCTGCCGATTTCAAATAACGTGTGCCTTCCTGCCACCAAATCTTTGTCAGCAGCTACTCCTTACAAACATGGAGGGTCGGTGTTAAAATATTACCACAGGATGCATTGAAAAAGGGACTACAACTAGGTCATTGCTCTATATTTTAATCCTGTTTTCACAATCAGAATATTGATACAGTCACACCGACTGCATATATATTTAAGTTTCCATGCAATTACAACAAGCACCAACATACAGTAAAACTTCATTTATACTTTTTCAACGGATTACAGGTGGGAGAGGGCGGGGCGGGAGGGGGGGGGGGGGGGGGGGGGGGGGAGGCATAAGTGTGAAAAACGTATATATGAAAAATAGCACCATACTATCAAATTAATTGGTAAATACAATTGAAAAATCCAGTAAATAAAAAGTTACATTCTCCAAACGTTACATAGGCTTACTAGGTACCATACTTAACAAAGGTATAAAGAAAAATGTAAACCCCGGTTATTACCAGGGGCGACTTCTGAGGTAGTGCCACTGTGCCATGGCACCACTTGTATAAAAGAGAAATTTATGCGAACTGCACATAAAACATTGTTTTGGAGTATGTATTTTCTGATTTGAAGAGGAATGTTTTACCGCGCACGCTCTTGCAGTAGTTTTCTGAAGCTTGGAGCCAAATGCACATTGGCATCATCTGCCCTCATAAGGGCTGTGTGAAAGGCTCAGCTGTTTGTTTCTGCACACTTCTTATAATGGGAGGTAGTGCCACAGCTAGTATGGCTCGAAGCTTCACGCTCTTTCCGCCAGAGAGCAGTAAAGTGTAGGACCTGTAAAAGCACAATCTGCCATCTAGCGAGCATGTTAGAATACATCGGGACACAGACTTCTTGTAATCCAGTTTTACAATCTTTATGCTAGTTAATGCTAATGCATTCCTAAATGCTAATTAATGCTTAATAAATTCAAATACAGAAATGATGCACTTAAATATCATTATAAATAGATATATGTAATTTGAATATAATTATGCCCTTAGATTTTGAAACTAAGAGCCATTATTTCAATATTGGTATATTTCACAACAGCTGGGCTACTGCTACAGAGAGGGGGGAGGGGGGGGTGGGGGGTGGGGGGTGGGGGGGGAAATAAATAAATAAATAATTCACCACCGGTTGAGCATTTCTTTTCCAAACAAAGGTGTAGTATTTCTGTTTATACTCGTTACGTTTGTGTATTATAGTTCTGTACAAACACATTGTAGTTATTGCAAGGCCAGGTAATTGACCATATACAGGGTGTGGTAGATAAGTAATGAGACTGGCCGCCGCGCGGTGCCCCAGTCGCTCGCAGGGCGGTCTCCACCTGTACGTCACGTGGTGGGGGATCTGAGCTAACAATAGAACCGGTTCGCAGTCGTGTCGGAGCTCTAGTGCAGTGAGGAGATATTAATTGGTGTTAAGACCAGAATAACTGATATTGGGCTTATATGGTCTAAAATGAAAGTTCATGAAATGTCAAAGCAACACATGAATAATGTGCTTAGTCTTTCATTTCTAGAGAAAACCAACATTCAGCAGAAATCAGATTCACACTATAGACAAACAACTGACAGCCACAACAAATGTGTAGAAAAGAATATACATATATTCGGTTCTGTGGTCCTTTGGAACTGGCTATCAGGGGCCACGCTGAATCTGATGCCTCTCAAAATAAGGTGGTTTTTTGTGAGGTAATTCAGTTCAGTGCGGAACTGCATTAACACCTTCAAGTTTCTCTCATTCAAGCATCAGTGTTCAAAGACATTTCTAAGACTGTTCAGAACGAACTACTGCAATGCACGTTGCAAGCACACTGTGATGAAGTTCGTAAAGAAATAAAATGTGACGATTATGTTGCAATAATTGCGGATGAAAGCACAGCTGTGTCTTATGAATTTCAATTGGTTATTGTTTTGCATTATGTTGTTGAGGGAACAACTGTTGAAAGATTTTGGAACTTTGTTAATCCAGAAAGTCAGCATGCTCATTCTATAGCTGAGAGTATTCTGAAAGAAATTGAACCATTAATTGGCAACGATCGAGCATAACTAATAGCTCAGAGTTACAATGGTGAAAATATTATGAGTGGCTAGTCAAATGGGGTTCAGAAATTAAAGATAAATAACCAAATGCAGACTACATCCATTGTTATGTGCATCAGTTCAACTTTATGTCTACGGCAGACTCTGTTAATCACAAAGCTCGTGTCTTTTATGCATGCCTTTCAGATAATTATTTTCTTTTATAACTCACCACAGAGATCAAAAGTTTTGCATGGCATTATTCAAAAAAGCTTGTCCCATTTGTGTGACAGATAGAATTACCATTCGCGAGTAGTAAAAGATGTTTTAAGAAACAGAGAAAAATTGTATTACTGTTATGAAGGCACTGAATCAAGTGAGTATAAAACTATCTCCTACTATTGAAAAAGCTGGTTCATACAAAAAAAGACTGCAAGACAATGAAGTCTTTTCTGCCTACAATTTTTCTATAAGATAATGCATCATGCAGATGTATTTTTTAATCAGGTTCAGAAGAAGGTAACCGAACTGACCACAGCAACGTAAGACACCAGAATACTGAAGCGGTAATGTAAAACATCAGAGATGCCATTGGCTCCATCCTTAACAAGATTAGTTTCAAAAATGATGAAATGATGCTTGCCAAGAATCCACGGATTCTTGATGGGCATAAAAAAAAGAGATACTTTGCAAGTGTGCGATGCCATCCTTTCTGAAATAAAATTAAGTTTTCAGTTCACTGGACACCATTGCAGCCAACTTATTTGATGTAAATCAGTTTGACAAATACAGCCTAGATTTTCCTTTATAAATACACTCCTGGAAATTGAAATAAGAACACCATGAATTCATTGTCCCAGGAAGGGGAAACTTTATTGACACATTCCTGGGGTCAGATACATCACATGATCACACCGACAGAACCACAGGCACATAGACACAGCCAACAGAGCATGCACAATGTCGGCACTAGTACAGTGTATATCCACCTTTCGCAGCAATGCAGGCTGCTATTCTCCCATGGAGACGATCGTAGAGATGCTGGATGTAGTCCTGTGGAACGGCTTGCCATGCCATTTCCACCTGGCGCCTCAGTTGGACCAGCGTTCGTGCTGGACGTGCAGACCGCGTGAGACGATGCTTCATCCAGTCCCAAACATGCTCAATGGGGGACAGATCCGGAGATCTTGCAGGCCAGGGTGGTTGACTTACACCTTCTAGAGCACGTTGGGTGGCACGGGATACATGCGGACGTGCATTGTCCTGTTGGAACAGCAAGTTCCCTTGCCGGTCTAGGAATGGTAGAACGATGGGTTCGATGACGGTTTGGATGTACCGTGCACTATTCAGTGTCCCCTCGACGATCACCAGTGGTGTACGGCCAGTGTAGGAGATCGCTCCCCACACCATGATGCCGGGTGTTGGCCCTGTGTGCCTCGGTCGTATGCAGTCCTGATTGTGGCGCTCACCTGCACGGCGCCAAACACGCATACGACCATCATTGGCACCAAGGCAGAAGCGACTCTCATCGCTGAAGACGACACGTCTCCATTCGTCCCTCCATTCACGCCTGGCGCGACACCACTGGAGGCGGGCTGCACGATGTTGGGGCGTGAGCGGAAGACGGCCTAACGGTGTGCGGGACCGTAGCCCAGCTTCATGGAGACGGTTGCGAATGGTCCTCGCCGATACCCCAGGAGCAACAGTGTCCCTAATTTGCTGGGAAGTGGCGGTGCGGTCCCCTACGGCACTGCGTAGGATCCTACGGTCTTGGCGTGCATCCGTGCGTCGCTGCGGTCCGGTCCCAGGTCGACGGGCACGTGCACCTTCCGCCGACCACTGGCGACAACATCGACGTACTGTGGAGACCTCACGCCCCACGTGTTGAGCAATTCGGCGGTACGTCCACCCGGCCTCCCGCATGCCCACTATCCGCCCTCGCTCAAAGTCCGTCAACTGCACATACGGTTCACGTCCACGCTGTCGCGGCATGCTACCAGTGTTAAAGACTGCGATGGAGCTCCGTATGCCACGGCAAATTGGCTGACACTGACGGCGGCGGTGCACAAATGCTGCGCAGCTAGCGCCATTCGACGGCCAACACCGCGGTTCCTGGTGTGTCCGCTGTGCCGTGCGTGTGATCATTGCTTGTACAGCCCTCTCGCAGTGTCCGGAGCAAGTATGGTGGGTCTGACACCGGTGTCAATGTGTTCTTTTTTCCATTTCCAAGAGTGTACATTGAAATTAAAGACACATACATTTCTGGAAAAAAGAAAGCTAGGCCTGAGCTGAGATCAGTTGCATTTCTTTCGCTGATTCTAGAGGATGAACTTTGTGACACATTCGATGACGAGACAATGTTTTGAAACTGCTAATCAAGATGCCTATCTCGACATCAGAAGCTAAGTGGTGCTTATCAATACTCAAGAAAATTAAAAGGTTCCTACAGAACACCATGAAAGAAGAATGAGTGCCTTAGGGATACTATCCTGTGAAAAGTCATTCGTGTGTAAAATTGAACATTTCAATCTGAGATGACATTTATTGCCAACAAGGAGGAGCGATGAACCTATTTACTGTACCATTCCTACTAATTAGTTTGAAGCTGTCTTCCCAAAGTCATTGAAGTTTCTGCTGTTGGCGAGTACAATGCTTTTAGTTTTAAATTTTGGTAATTTGATTAAATTTGCTTCGCAAAATCTAGATTATAAGTTTGAATAATTTATACAGGCTCTATTATTTCTCGTACAGGCACCCATGCTGTAGTGGACACTTTTCTGGTACTCGGCATGAACATAAACTAACGAGGAGTTCTGGCTGTCGAGGGGAGAAGAGCGGAGTGGGGGGACAAGCTGCACCTCCCTCTCGCAAGGCTGGCAACCTACATCCGTGTTCTGTGCTCCTGGGTAGGCAGAACCAATGTAATAATGTACATATAGATCACAGATTCCATCTGATGTTGTGAGAATCATATTCTAACCCTGTGACAAAGCAAAATTGCTCCCTGCACTCATTTCGGTATAAGAAAAGGAAACAACCAGCAAGCACAACTCAAAGCAAAGCGGAACACACAAATCATTTGGTAACAGCTAGAGCGCAATTGTTAGCTGAGGTGGGTGGTGTCGTTATGTGGTAGTTCAGGCCCAATATCCACTGGTACCTTAACAAGTATACATCAAAACACCCCCTGCTTACGACTGCCATGTTAAAGTGACAGAATATACCCTGTTAAGAGTGAAGAATTGTGCTGTTGATATGTGTATTTGTGTATGCAAGAGAGAGTGTTTGGAGTTAGTGTTATTTTTTAAATCTCATGCAGCCATGCGAAAAAGATAGCTAAAGCAACTTCTCTCTCTCTCTCTCTCTCTCTCTCTCTCTCTCTCTCTCTCTCTCTCTCTCATACAAACACTTGCTATCATAAGAAGGGCACTATTTAAAAAGTGTTTATTTCCATTTCTCTATATTTTTGTTTGATATAAATTCTGCAATACGTTCGATGCTACCAACAAAGCTTTTTTGGCACCACCAATGGAATGCCCCAGCGGCCGCCACTGGGTATTACACTGTTATCAAATATTTCACCAAAGTTCCTTCGTAATGGTCGACAATGACTTAATACTATTCTCTGCAGTTCAATTTTACTTACGGCAACAGCGGTGTAGTGAGCTGATGTTGGCAACACCATCTTCATATAATGCAAATGTTTTGTTATGAAATGTTTATTTTACAAGTATAACTAATTTACTGGGCGGACAAGGGTACATACAAGAATCTGTCAACCACAGAGCAAGAACAGATTTAATTATTTACTTCATGGTGAAATGAATTCCCAGCAACGAATGGTTGTTGCCAACATCAACACACTACGCCACCGATGTTGTAAGTAAAATTATACCTGGTCTGCAGTCACGTGCACTGCAATTGCATTTGCAAGAGAAGCAGAAGAAAAGGAAACATGCTTGGGTGGAGCCGTGAACTTTACGGCGAGATGTGAAACATAAAACAAAATTTGCTAAGATAGCTGCAAGTCAAGGACACAAAGTCGCATTAAAATCCCTTTGGGAATGGACGAGAGTACATTTCAATATGTGCTCAAGAAAAGGGCTCCTCATGTTATGAATCTGAACACATTCCTCACAAATACTACATCCATAAAAGACAGACTTATCGTAATACTGTCATTTCTAGCTACTCTGGTTTGCAGTATTGGTATGGCTTTCTAATGCTGCAGTGCACATTGACGAAAATAATACCAGAAACATTTGAAGCACTGAAGGAGGAATATGTGAAGGCAAATAAATTTAATACATACTGCAGTCATGAAAAATTTTTATTTCTTCAGAAGCTATAAATTTTCTCCTTTATATTCTTGGGGGTATATCCTGGCCATACTTCATGGCTAATAGCATCTTCAACTTTTTTTTTTTATATATATATAGCTCTCACTTTCTATTCTGTTTTTGTATTAGGGATGTCTTAAGCTACACAGTGCTTCATCGGTCTCAAATATTTCTATCAATTTCGTTATATATGCGACGCACCATGTCAATTTGGAAGTCATACTGATAACACTGTGTAACAGACAGCTGCAGCAATGCTAGTGCTCCAAGCAGTTGCTTTCTCCATGCAGTAAACATAAGATGAATGCTTCCTTTGATCAAATCTAAGGCTAGGTGCTGGATTTGATCAAAGAAAATTTGACCAATGCCCAACTTTGACAAATTTCCTTATTACACTATCAAATTTTGTTATAGTCTAATGTTGTCCTATTTCCTTATTACACTATCAAATTTTGTTATAGTCTAATGTTGTCCTTACCAATCCACTTCCCGGCAACCCACTCTGAAGCACTGCATCATAACTTGTGCACACTGTGGATATTTCGCCGGGGCACAAAAAACGTTAAAGTCAGAAAAATGTATAAATAACGTTTAACGGTATTTATTTCTTGAATGCCATAAATTCTAGAAACTTCCTGAAATACTAAGTTCATATAATCAACTCGTGCACAATGAGTAAGTATATATTCAATGAAAAAACTCATTAGAACTCTGAAGAGAATTTGCACGACAGCATTTGTTAACTCCGAAACTCCAAGGTTATTTCAGAGTCATTACATTCAAATTATTGATGATTCAAATTATAACACACAGAATCAACACTTTGGCTACAATGCATGTTGTTGCTACATGCCATGCTGATCGCTGACTTGTTATTTTCTCGAATCCTTTGCTGAGCGTCTTGTGTTGTTAACCTTGGTGCCTGCACCATCCAAAACTGAATATTTCTAAAGAGCTGCAGTGACATTTTCTATAACCAAATAACAGTATTTATTTTATGTCAGTTGTGGAAAAACTTGGTTACTCATGTATTTAAATTTCCTGAATTTCAAACTTTTTTACAGATGGATTACTGCCGAATACACAGATCGTACAAGTGCAGAATTACACAGTTCCAGCAGTCTGACACCATGATAGGTGTGTGTCCACAACTAATATCATGTGAGTCTTCAGGTTTACATTAACAGTTTCAAATGTAGCAAAGTGGGGTATTTGTACCTGTTTCGATATCTTTCATGGAATAAATAAATTTGCAAATTATTTTTGGACACCACTTTACTGGCTATGTTTTCTAAATTCTTCTACTGATTTCTATGGTAGAGTTAGTTTCGTTGACCCCCCCCCCTTTTTCTAGAACAAATTAATGTTTAAGATTCTGAAGTACAATGTTCCCTAAAATTTTTAATCCTGCAAATAAACTAAACTTTTGCTGAAACATTGGCTTAGTATACTGGTTTAACCCTCCTAGTACCACCGAGGTTAATATGACCCATAAGCACACTGAAAATATGTACCTCCCTTGATTTCAAAACTATTATTTTCACAATTATGATTTATTTATTCAAATGTATCAATGATGCTTTGTTCATTTTTATGTTAAAAACACATTAAAATTTATTCATGGTTTTAGGGGAAGTGGAACAGGCTGACTTTTAGAAATCATCTATGTGATACGGTAGTTTAAGGTCCCAGGTATCACACCCTGGTGGGTTCTCGTTTGCAAGTAATTGACAAAATGAAATTTCGGAATTTAACATAATCCTCTACAACTTTAAAAAGGAAAAATTACACAGACCAGTCAGGTAGCATCATGGCTATAGTACCAACTGCTTATGCAAAAGGTTGTGGGTTTAAATCTCATCAATACTGAAATGACTGATCCATTTTTGTCACTGTATTAACGTTTTCAGTTGCTCTCTTTTTTCCTTTCTATATTTCTTTTTCCAGTTCGAATCTTTGTGCTTGTGAACTTAATTATTTTTATTTATCATAATATTTAAACATTTGAAAAATGTTAATCTGTTGGTTAAAAACAAAATATGAAATAGTCTCTTTATATTGACTGTGCAATGGTGCAATAAATGTAATTTTTGCTACAAGATTTTCATTTCTTTGGTTGGTAACTGTCATATAAACATTCAAAACACAGACTCATATTGCACTATGGACAAAATAAGAAAGATGAAATTTTAAACAAAAGAGATGATAAACTGAAGAAATTAAACTGATGCTAGTACATGGAAATCACATGCACAAAGAGTTTGTGGCAAAGGAATTATAGGAAGAAAAAATGATAGCACCTGAAAATGTTAGTATAGTGATTAAAACAAATTGACAAACAAATAGAAATTTAAAAATGTATTTAAATCAATTAATTGAATAAAAATAATGATCACAAGTCATTTCAATAAAGATTTAAAAATTTCAAAGAACTTTTCAGGAGATTCAAACCCATGACCTCTTGCACATGAGACTTGTACTATGACCATTACGCTTCGCAACCAGTCTACTTAAAGCTTCTCTCTCTCTCTCTCTCTCTCTCTCTCTCTCTCTCTCTCTTTTTTAAGTTGTAGAGCAGCACATCAAATTTTGAAACATTTTTCTTCATCGATTGCTCACAAATGGGAGTGGGGCCTACCACAGTACAATGGCTTCAGGGTGTCTAACTGGGACCTTCACCTGCACCACGATGTACATGGTTTCAATAGTTTGATCCCACTCCTGGGGACCTCTTCTTGTGAATACCATTTGTGTCTGTATGACCCCAATTTAAACTGTTTGTTTGTATCTTGACTGAAACGTTTATGAAAATTGAATGATGACTGTTATGGTGAACAGCTGATATGTGAAACACCTCCAACATAGAAAATATTACATTCTGCTTATTTTTGAACCTATTTTCAGGGTTTCTTGCCACAGAGGGTTTGATATGATCCCAATGTAAATTCCTTTTTATTTCTTGAATGTAACAAAATAGAATGACAACTGTTGCAGTGAACAACTGTTATGTATATTTTTGTGCTAGTTCACTAAAATACTGCCAATAACATGCAAGCTAGTCAGAAATTTGACTAGCCTGCATTTTATATTTCCTTTAGAAGAGTAAGTATTTATAACTAAGAATCAACATCAACTCCACATTGGAAAAAGGGAACTTGGCTGCCCATCAATCACATGGCAGGAAGTTGGGCAAAGAAGAGATCTCTGCAATCTCACATCTAATATGTTATGAGTTGAATTAAAGTATATGAATATATTCCTATCCATTTTACACAGTTTTCCTGAGAAAAATGTAATAAAAAGTTGGAAGAAAGAAATAATGGAGTGCCACTTGTACTTAGGTGTACATGCAAAAAGAGTGTGTGTGTGTGTGTGTGTGTGTGTGTGTGTGTGTGTGTGTGTGTGTTTCTTAATATTACAAATCCAAGATATTGTTTTATAGTTACCTCTTGGTCTGTTGTAAGTGGTGTATAGCCTGTCATCAGAAAATGAAGACGTGGTGTTGGAATTAACGGAGCTATGAGGCCAATAAGATCGTTGTTCATGTAGGATGGATACCTGAACAAAAAAGATGCAGCAGTTTTAAATTCTTCATTCACAAACCAATTATGTATACTGAACAATGCAAAGTTATATAATAAAATTATTAGTACTATCCTTTACACTCACCAAATCATATTCTAAAACCAATTTTGTCCTCAGCAGTGTGGTGAACCAAAGCTTGTGATTACTTAGCACTCATCTCTGATTCCATTTGGTGTTACCACTAATTAACATGACTTAAGTTGGGCTTTCATTTATTTTATTATGCAGGTTGCTTTTAGTTTTGTCTTTAGTGTTCAATTTAAGAGTTGCTGGAATTTATGAACTTACGTACAGCATAATTTTCAATATTTTCAGGCTCTAAACTATCTGACATCAATACATACTAAGTCACGGCAGCTGTTGGCCTCAGTTAGAAGAAATCTTGCTGTCAGAGAAAACAACTGCTGTGAAGGTACGTAAGCCTATATTAGGCTTAAGGACCAGCAGATACTATGGCAATCCACCAACATTTATTTCTAAGCTCTCCCCTACTTTCATAGCTGTTGACACGATTGTAGATTTCAATCACTCCCAAATATAAAACAGTGTTGTAATTATTGTCTTGAGTCAGAAGTTGTGTGTGATTATTAGATCAACTAGAGGAAATCAGTTTATTCTTTCACATCCTGCTGTGGCTTCTCATCAAGTTGACTATTTGCTTGTCACAAGTGAATGACTGTGTTCTGTGAATGTTAAACTGTTTCAATACTGTGTGTATGATGTACCAAAAGAAACCAACCTGTAGTATTCTTAAATGAGTAGGATGTTGAAAAGTAGCACCTGAAAATCACACACAAGTTAGATGTTGGTCCTTAGCGTTATATATTTGACTGGCAGTAGACTAAGGGAAAGTCTGACACTTCTTAAGTTCAGAAACAAATATGTACGGTAATATGCCACTTGAGCACATCTCTGAAGTACCTTACCACCACTCCTCCCTTATCCAAAGCTTTTACTTCCACCGTCCATGTTCTTCCAAACCATCCCTCTTTTTTCCAATATCAGCTTTTCAGCCTCATTTTGCTACTATCACTGAGAGCCAGCTGCATCCCATTCTTATGTCCCCAGTAGCTTCCCACACACATCACTAACCCCGGCCCCTCCTGTTGTCATACCACCTCTCTTCTCTCACTCATGTTGGTCTGAGTAATCCGAACCGGTGTCACCACAGCAGCAGGGGGATATATCCATTCATCAAACTGCTATAGGTAGTGGCAGCCTTTCCTCTTTATTCATTTGTACCGCTAGCAAAAAAGTACTTACCAAAACAATACGTGAACAAAAGAGTGCTATTTGTGAAATTGTTTAGCTACCTGGATCTGCATCGTTGTCTTCAGGTTAACAATTCACACAAACTACTCTATCCATTATCTTGGATTCCTTCATATTCCTTTCTTCAAGTGAATTAGGTTATTTCCAGGTCCTTCCGTGTCAAGTTGCCCGAAACAAGGTTCCCACTTGACTGTCTCCGATTTTGACAAAACTTTTTCCAAGATCTACATATAGCTCTTACGTAAAAGCACGCCAAATTACAGCTTGATAAGTACTCTGGCATACTCACTAGCCATGCTTATGTGAAAACCACTTTTTCCATATCACAATGGATATGAATAAATCACAAAGTTAGCTTTACTGTTGCTGCTGATCTACGGGGACTCCCATGCTGGAACTCTGTAACTTTGCTCAACGTTTTTGGTACAATGGTCTAGTTGTTGGACATGTACCCCGTGTACAGCAGATTTATCACAATTTGCTGTCAAAGTAGCTCAATAAATCTTACTTTGACAAATTTGGGTCATGTTTCGACTACTTGTTCAGTAAGATAGACTGGCTTTCTATGCTGTTTTTCTTTCCTCATTTGCAACCAGCCAGCACTTCATAAGACCGTGAAAGTGGCACCTCTATTACTCAAATAATTACTGAGCTATCGAAGATTAAAATCAATTCAAAAAATTCCTTCACCTATTTTTGTCTGATTTTTGAAAGGCTGTATCTCAAAACGGTCATCTCAAATTCGATTTTTCTTTGCACCACAGAAAAAGGCTAATTTTGTTTGAGCAGGAAAAGTTTGTTTCATTTTTGAGGCAAACCAGCTCAGAGATGAAGTGATCGAATGGCATTACTGGCCAGGAGACCCCAACATGGGCTGTTCGGCCACCTTCGTGCAAGTTTTTTTATTTGATGTCACTTTGGCAACTTTTATGTTGTTGTTGATGATGAACACGACAAAACTGGGAATTTAACCCAGAACCCCTGCATGGCAGTCAGCCACAGTGACCACTCAGCTACGGAGGAATAAAGATGTTGAAAAACATGTTTTGGCCGCTATTAGGTGTGAAGCATTTGTGGACATTTTGTGACTAGGCACATTGGGAAATGATGTAAAATTTGTTGAAGTTCTTATTATTTGTCTTTGTTTTTCTTAAAATAAAAGTAGTGTTGCTCAGCCTTTGACCCGCCATACGTCACACATAATAGACTAAAACATGTTTTTTAACATCTTTATTCCTCCGTAGCTGAGTGGTCACTGTGGCTGACTGCCATGCAGGGGGTCTGGGTTAAATTCCCTGTTTTGTCATAATCATCATTGCCTACGCAAAAAAAAAAAAAAAAAGTAATATGTTCCTCTTCATATTTTTATCTAAAGATATTGTTCCAACACTTTCTCCTCTCCATGACTTTCTCTTTCTTCCTAACAACGTAGTTACATCTACTTTTACAAAACATTCTAACAAGTCTGTGTGTTACCAATATCATCTTTACTTATAAACAAGTAAACTAGTCAGCCATTTTGCTTACTTTACTGCAGTGTGACCATAAATTAAATTACTAGCCCATAATTTTGAAGCATTATTCAAAAACCAATATATTTTTGAGGAGCAGAAAAAGAATTCTTGGTCTGGCACTGAAACAATGTATATTAAGTGAAATATACACGATACTCGTGTGTTGTGTCACTGCACTGTGTCCAGCAGTTTTTTCTTTGACTAAATCACACACTTAAGAGTAATTATTTAAGGCCTGCAAAATACCTATATAGGGCTATCACTCCCCCTTCATTGGGCTCAAATTGTTTTCCAGCCACAAATTTCTTTAAGACTGGGAATAGATGCCAGTTGGAGAGTGTTGAGTCTGGTGAAGAGGAGAAGCATTTCAATAATTCAGTTTTGCCAGTGATAAAGCTGCTCCTTTGGCAGGTGGCAAGTATATTGTCCACATGGTAAAATAAGATCATATTTTTTTGTAATCTGTGGCTTTTCTCATACTTTTTCCACCCAGTTGGTTGAGGAAACTTCCATATTATTTGCCTGTTACTGATAGTCTATTTGCAAAATAATCAATAAAAAGAATATCTTTTGCAACTCAGAAAACAGTAGCCATAACTTTTCTAGCTGGTGTGACTAGATTCGCAATTTTTGCTCCAGGACCATTGGTTTAAAGCCTCCAAGTGATTGGTTTGAAGTGCTGGATTCGCGTCTTAACTAAGGTAACATATCAGTGGACAAATACAGTTATATTATTTTTAAAACAACTGAATTATTGCCACCCCCACCTCCAAAACTTGAATTTGGCCAGCATTTGGCAAATATGGTATTCATACAATATTATCCTACAGTTGACTCTTCACATGGAATGTAGTGTACTTGTACTCTTCTGGTATGCTGTTGGCATCAGCTATTTAATGCAAATTTAATTACTGAATGTCCAGTACTATAGTGTGCACTTTCTCAGTGTTTTGATCATTGGTTGCAGGTTTGGGACACTCTTTGGATGGACCATCTTCAAAAGTATAAATACATTTTAATTGGTGCCCACAGTGCACATTTCTTAATTTTTGTAAATGAACGTGCATACTCCATAGATACATTCTTCAACATTGGTTTCACTATCAATGGTCGAGGAAAAGAACATAAAAATAACAAAATGCCCAACTTTACCTGTTTGAATTAAAAACACAACAAACTTATTTTGAAAAGTCTTAAGAGCAAAACTCTCTTGAAGTTTAATTGACTTATGTTAATGTGCAATATGTACCAATGTAATATTAACAAAACATCATTGATATCAACACAATTACTGTGCCATCCAGAGACATTCTGTTCTTTCACTCATAATCTGATCTGCAATATAAGATACTGACCTGAGTGTTGTAGTAGAAACAGACATGATGGTTGAAACGAGTGTGTTAATCTGTGCAAATGAGGGATTCTGTATATGCAATCTGTCAGTAGCAATGCGGTTAAGAGCTGTGTTGTCCAACACAACAACACAGTCTGCATTCTGAGTCAGTCTTTTCAGTGTCAACAGCGAGTTGTACGGCTGAACCACCACATCACTGCAACAGCAGAACATCACTATGCAAGAGCACTACAACAGAAAAAAGTCTGTCACCATGCACAATAAATGGTTTGTATTTCTTTGCTTTTTTGGCCTCTTTTTTTCACAGTTGCACATATAGATTAATTGCCATCTTTAGCAACTGTAATAAGAGTCTTATTCAGACCAGACCAGACGCATTTTGCTTTATTGTCTTCAGTGGTCAAACTTTTTGTTGTTTATTCCACTGCACTTAACACATTTACAATTCTGTGCACTATCCTCTCATCATTTTGCGTATTGCAGTGAAAGTGCTGTGTGCAAACACAAATATTGTACACATACTTTAGGAAATGAAGAATAATGGAATATACAACAAAAATCCTGATGACTGACGATGCTTTACAATAAAGTGAAACACGTCTGGTCTGGTCTGAATAAGACTATTATTACAGTTGCTATAGACGGTAATTAACCTATACAACTTTGGTTTGTATTTTCCCTAAAAATTTTAGCATAGATGTGAAAATTTGATTCTAAAAATCAAAATAGTAAATGTAATTTTATTTTTAGTTACAAAAAGAAACCTTGAGAATAAGCACACAAAACTGTATTAATATAGTTTAGAGGCTGCGAGAAAAAAGATATACAACACTAAATTAGACAAATGGCTGGAATGACTAACACTGTAACTGCTTTTAATCATGGCAACAGCTAATTCTGTACGAAATAAAAACTATGGAACGAGCAGTACAATCATTTATGTAAGATGCACACCAGTAAATGATAAGTTCTGTTTGGCCATGACAAGAAGACTCTTTGTGCAGTGGCTGTCCAGAATGGCAGGAGGCTTGCCTTGCCTCTGCACCAGGACTTCCGCGTGAGTGGAGCAGTGCCAACTCCTCAGTACATGCAACATTACCCATGTTTTTGCTTATACAGAAGCAGATGTGACATACAACAAAATATTGTCAACTTAAATGGTTTGTGTATCAAAACAGAAATCACCTTTTCTGTTGGCTTGTCAAAGAAAGCTACTTTTTCCTACAAGCTGCGAGTTATTTATTTGCGAGAAAGAATGAGAAAAAGTAGATGGAGGTAAAACATGCAACATTGTGAATTGAAGGTCGAAGACTGATTTTTGGACTTTATTGAAATGTCGGATTTATTCCACAAAGCACAGCAGTAATGATTGAAATGAATAATTAAGTATGACAAAGAATGCTTACAATTGATCACTCAAGATCACTGCTGTCATCGACCATCATCATCATCACCCAAGGTCATGGTACTGATGGCCATTTACATTACTCCATCTCACTTCCAGTACCAGTGCACTAGCTGATGTATTTTCCTACAGCAACCTTCCAGTCCTGTGCAGTAACAGAAGAAAGCAGAATGAGCAAGATTCTGCAGTATTTCCTTTGACATGCCACCTGTGACATTGTGCTCACTGAAATTTATTTTAGCCCATGCCAATTCTATAGGGGCTCAGATCACAATTACACAGAGGTTAATGGCCTATTTTGTGGTCACTGCAGTCATCAATTTTGTCCACAACATACATCATCTCTGCTAGTTTGCTAGAGTACAGTTCATCCTTCAATGAATAGTCAAGAGTCTATTCTCTCGCTTCACAATCATTTTTAACATTGTTATCTTTAGGTAACACATAGTAGACATTCTGTTGACCTGCCTGCTGTGGTATGGTGCATTTTCATTACAATACGGAATCTAGTGGAACAGTTGGAAGTACCATATCTGAAAATCACTTCACAAAATTTGTCGAGTTAATGTGTCTGTGGTAATCACTCTCGGCTGACATCACTTCCTTGACAAATCCATTCTTGCACCTTATGCTTACAACAATTAATCTCTCTGAAGTGCTACCCCAAGAAGTAACACCCATTACCATCACCTGCTTCTCAGCATTTACCGAACATTGTGTTGCCATTCCACCACTCTTCCAAATTAAGACACCTTCCCTGACGGTCTTCATCTACACAAGGAGCAAATACACCACAATACACAGACAGGATACTCCGGCAATACAGTTTATTGTGTGCTCGTCACAAAATAAAAACTACTATTTTAAAACTTTTGCCAGAGAGGTACATCCCCATCTCCATGCAGTCTTCTCCCTGTAAAGCTGGCTAAGGCTTCCAGAAACTGGGAGCAATTATTAACAATGTAGAGCTCATCTACAGTGTTGGGAATGGCCCATCCATTTTAGGCAAGGTATCACTGTGTCTCATCCTACGTAAAAGAAAAAAGATATTTACCAGATTGCTGGATAGTATTTCGAAAGTAAAGATTTAATGGAGCTAACCACACACTGCACTTTGACACTTTGTATGAAGAATTCGGAGTGTGTATGAATAGGGGGACTCCCGTACATTCATTCTGGACACCACACATTGCGCCAAAACACTGCACATATAGCAATCCTCAGCACATGCAACTGAGCTACACAAAATGGTTGAGCAGTAATTTAATAGACACATTAATGATAATACATGATTAATACATAGTTCTTACTAATTTCGGCCTAATAAGCACACATTTGAAGATACTGACGAAATGGCAATATGACGAAAAACTGTAATTACATCCTTTTCTTTCAAGAGATACTAGGTGAATCACCTAACTGAGGTCTGTAAACATCCTCAGCCTTTTGAAACTCTAGACACTCTTTCCTGTGTATGTGGTAGCTCTTAATTTAGGCTGTGTAAGAGGAATGAGTGGGTCCTTCCTATTGTTTTTCTTCGTTGCAGTGATCTAATGTATTTCCCAACATTTGCCAGTGAATTAAAAAGTATTTCTTCAGTTTTGGAGTTGAAGGAAAACCAGAAGGTCCCCTTGATGTACCAGAGACAGCATTTAGACTCATTTTACGATATAATACTGGTGAATAAAACACAGTCACACAAACACAACACAGTATAGCAAGAAAATGTTGCAATTCTGTCAAAAGAATGTGTTCATTAGTTATCTTTGGCAGTGCTCAGAGACGAATGAATATCTTCGAACTAGTGTCAATCTTCTTGGCTACTGGCAACACTTGTAATAAGGATCTTCCTATCATGGGCAAACAGTAATTATCATTAACTAAGTTAAATTAACCTGAAAGTGCGAGGAAAAAGTTTATCCACATAAAATTTACATGCTAGAAAGAAAGGACAACATGGGGAGATGTGTTACAGTGAACAAATATTTTCGCCATACACATACATGACACACACCAGCTACAGATTCCACCTCTACAAACACACTAAAACCAATTTAACTTTTACTGGGTTGTGTCCATTATAATTATCTGGGCTGTTATGCCGTGGTCGGTTGATGAATTTTGTCTCAATTCCCAATGTTTCGTCTCCGACTGCGGGACACATCTTCAAGGGGATCTGTAGGTCGATGGAAGGTCCAACACACCCACTGGCTCACTACTGACATAATGGACATGATATTTCCGGCCGTGAAAGTCTACATTTTACTGGGTTGCATATGATACACAGTGGAATCTCGTAAGCACATTCCTCATTATTATGTTTTCCTGTGTAGTATGTCCATTTTTTAGGAGTCCTAATTCCAACTGCATGAAATGCACATTAACACAAATCATTTGCATTTTCTCCTCCCGCCTTAGTGCGCTCAAACTTGGCAGCAGTTTTAAGTGCCGGCAACTGTGATCGTCATAAAAAAATGACCAATTTGACACACGAAAGTACAGTACAGTACAGTACTGTAGTTTGTATAGGTTGGCTGAAGCTCAGATGACTTGTGACCAATCAACAAGTGCCGATCTGGGGCAAGAGTGATGTTGTAAAGGTCAGACATAAATGATAAAGTATGTGTTACTCAACTGCTGGTCTTTCTTTGTTTGTGTACAGTATAGTGTTGACTTCTGCATTTAACTCACAGGATGTGATTTAATTTCTGGGTCAAAACATGTACCTAAACTCCATGGATAAGAATATAGTGCTGGAAGTGTGAATATTGAAACTGATGAGTCGTGGAAAACTCTCCATCTATCATTGAGAGGTATAGTCCCAATGATTTTTAATGCAGATGAAACTGGTCTATTTATTCACTTTCCGCTTGACAGAATCCTTGAGTTCAGAGGAGAGAAAAGCCACAGCAGAAAATTCAGCATAGAGAGGCAGATATGTTATGTTAAGTTGCAATGCAAGTGGAACAGAAAAGTTGGTGCCCCTAGTAATTGGCAAGGCAAAAAGTCCACGATGTTTCACTTTCCCCTTGCACATATACATTTAATATGAAAGCATGGGTTATGACAAGTATATTTAAAGAATATTTGTGTGCTTGGGATGTGAGGTTGGGTGTCAAACACGAAAATCATCATCTTTATTGTCCTAGGTGCAGGACATCCTCAAGATACAACGTACCTTCTTAACATATATGTAGTGTTTTATCCTGCCAATTGTACAAGCTGCCTTCAGCCACTCTACTAAGGCAATATAAAATATCTCAAACAAGAATACAGAAAAATTCTTGCACAGAAGAGGCTGTGCCTGTCTTCATAGTACAAGAAGAAAAGTGATGATCTTGGATGCTATGCATTTTATGAGAAACACGTGGGATTCTTTGCAAGAAAGCATAACATCAAACTGTTTTCAGAAGGCTGGATTTAATCGGATTCTGCCACTTACTGAAAAGACCACGTCAGAAAAGATGAAATTGCAGAAGATACCACGTCACAAAACTATGAAATTGCAGCTGAACAATGGCAACCAATAATGGGGCAAGATGAAAATACCACAAGCCTTAGCCTGATAATTATGTTGAGTATGATGAAGGTGTTGCTGTCTTGTCAGACCATGACAACTGATGAAGTGTTGTAGGAGCAGATGGCAGAGAAAAAATAAAATGAAGACTAGGGTGAAACAGAACCTTCGCCAGTTCCTACAATAATGAGAGCTACAGAAGCCATGGACACAAATGTTGTGTGTTAAGTTTTGAAGTTTATCAAAGAAGTAACAACTGACATGTTCTTTAAATGTCAGAGAAGACAGGACTATGCAGTGTAATGTAGTGTAGTTCAATTAATACCTATAGTATATCATTAGTTTTAGCAATGACAATATATATTAACAATAGTAGTGATTCACTTATGGAAAATAAGGAAAATGAACGATGTTCATTTCTATTAAGAGCATCTGTGTAATCTCTGCCTCACTTTGTGAATAAAAACAATCATCAAATGCCAGGTTTGTGCCGATTTTTTATTTATTCAAATTCTTTTGGGTGATGATATCTCTCTATTAAACAGTTACTTTACTTCTACATAATGTTATGTTTTACGAGTTACATACGAGTATTGATAGTGTTACCTACAGTAAAACTGAAATTTGATGTTAATGTGATTAACATATACTGTGTATGCAGGTACATACTGACATATAAAAAACTGACTCAGACTGAAATTAAATGTTGATATCTGAGTCTTTTAGACACGTTCCTATAATATGGGTTCATATTTAGGAGATAGGATGCCATCCTCTCGTGTCGCATGATGTACCTGCATTCTGACTGGCTATTGGCTTAAGTGTGCATGTCCGGCAACTTGGATGTCACCAATGTCACTATATTTAAAACATGTATAATTTTGAGTTTCTGGGTGTGATAATCTGAATGTAGTCTCGAAAAGGCACATTCAGAATAACAATTTATTTATATAGCATGTCACGAAGTGTTGCATTACTAGATCATATATTGCCTCAAATGTGCTATTTTTAACTACACAAAAAAGTGCTACACATTTTCACCACCGAAAAAAATCAAGTCATTACCAAATTAGGTATTTTTTTGGCAGTAGGATTTCCTGCTTATGACATTCAAAACCTGTGTCATTTCAAAAATGTACTAATGAGATTTCAGTGTACATATCAAATATCCCTGGCTTGGCCTCACATGCTGTACATCACACATAATCTCTTCTCGCCCTGTTTTACTACCTTTTAAGGCTTAGGTGGTTACTATAAACAGCTACACTTTGTCTACTCCAAAGCAAAGCATTATTAATGTTTAAACACAATCATTTTTCTTAAATTATGTATCATTTATTTCACCTTTCAAAAGCTCTCAGCTTCTGTCTTGCAAAAATGACATTCAACGACTTTACAAAGTAATGGTATTGTAAGAAGTGTTTAACTAGAAAAAGGGGAAGACGGGAGGGGGGGGGGGGGGGAGACAGAACAGAATCTTGAAACTAATGTGATGCTATGTTTTTATGTATTTTTATAGAAGAGGCAACATTCATCACATGCAGACTGAGAATAAGCCATGGTAGTATGACAGATTAGGAAAAAACCAAAGTTTCATCCACAAACTTCTTTTAATTGAACAATACAGAAAAATAATAAAACTGTAATTGTGCATGCCATTTCCTGACTTCTCCACATTAACTGCTAAATACAAATCACAAATAGGTCGCAACTCTTTGTGCGTGCGGTGTGGGCAGGGGTTTGTGCAGGTACGTAGGAACATTCTCTCAAGAAACCTATAAAAGAAGACAGAATTACTGCCCACTCTTTGTGCGTGCGGTGTGGGCAGGGGTCTGTGCAGGTACGTAGGAAAATTCTCTCAAGAAACCTATAAAAGAAGACAGAATTACTGCCCATCATTAACCTTCAGAATAAATGTCAATGCTGTTGACAAGCGTATAAAAGTACACGTACTATCTTAATGCCTGGAACTAATAGTACCTTACTCAGAGATAGGAGAGGGTTAGATTGGGAACCGTAAAAAGGGAAAGGAAGTGTTACCCACACATTGTGTGGACGAGAGGAGGCAAAAATGAAAAAGAGAGTGTGTGTGTGTGTGTGTGTGTGTGTGTGTGTGTGTGTGTGTGTGTGTGTAGGGGGGGGGGGGGGTTATGAAAGAGAGTAGTTGGTCCAAAATAGTTCACTGTAAGCACTGTGCCAGTTTCAGTATAGAGATGATGAGTAGTAGAAACTGGAGTAAGAGAAAGAGAACTGAATAATGCAATAAAAAATTAGAGAAAAAGGTGTATCAGCAGAACTGACATATGTACTGAAAGTAACTAGTGGGGACCAATTTTTTCATAGTTTTTTCCAACAAACTTTCCTTTTGATGTATATACAATCAAGAAATACTGTTTTTAAAAATCTGATTTTAGAGTACTGAAGTGATTCAAACAATAAAAGGTGTGTGTAAATTACCTGATTTCATCTTGGTTTGGAAACACACTATATGTTTGTATAAGTTTCTTTGGGTAACGATCTGTTAATTTTTCCAGCAGATTGGAGCCCATTCCAGAGCCAGTTCCTCCAGCTATGGAATGACACAAGACAAAACCCTGTAACAAAAATTAATGAACTATTTCTTAACAAAAATGATACATAAAAAAATTCACATTTTGAAGTTAAAATGTACAAAAATGTGCTTAGGCAACCAAACATCTGCAAATAACTGGTGGCAGCAAATAAACAACACTTGAAGACTGAATAAGCTCATCAATTTCTGAGCTTCCATCTTTCTAGTTTTAGCACTCAGGTCCTCATGTGCAGACTTAATTTAGTACAGAAGCTGTAATAGAGAAACTCAATACAGCAATGATGAATATGCTGTAAACAGCTACATTAAACCCCTGTCCTTTCCACCCGCTCTCTCTAGTCTGTATCCGGAAGGTCAAAGAAATGCCCAGAAAAACAACTGCCACAACTTCATGAGAGTTTTCTAGCTACTAATTATTTTACATACAGAATATGTCAGAACATCAAAGCTCTTAATCAAGATGGATGTCCCAACAACTCATATATCAAATTCTTCAGGTTTCCCATTTCCTGTAGCACTTTTGTGTACTATGCATCGTCCTGATGGAATGTAATTCTCCCCCCTCCCCCCCCCCCCTTTTGCACTCAATATCTCTTAGGTATTTTTATCCAGTTGGTCCCGAAGATCTAAGTAGTATTTGACAGTTACTGTAATATCTCATATTATTATTGTTCCAGTTTTTCCTACACTACATTATTTGTTTCATTTTAGAGGTCTTCCACATCATTATTTCCCCATGTATTTAGCTTTAAATTGAGAGGAAGGGCAACTGGGACACATTTAGTAATGCAGAAAATAGAAAGGGTGAAGTTAGTAACAACTAATTCTCTTCCCCCACGAACTAAAAATTAATTCTGTTAAAAAATCACAAATTTCTCTTGATAAACATAAATAAAACTGCTCGCATGCAGAGAAAACCTCGCATGCAGAGAAAACAATTACTCTTACCTCCAAACTGTCACTTCCATCAGCTTCTCTGTCAATTATATCAAATATTTCCTCTTGTAATTTGTCTCCTTGACTGTATCCTGATGCCCAGTTATTGCCTGCACCTCCTCCATGCTTTGATAAGTAAATGTTCTCTGGATTGTATAACTGAAAGACGAAAATTACATCTGCTACCAAATATGATGGAATTACAATATTAACACTGTGTACTAAGCAATAAAATTATTCCAACAAACATTATTAATTGTACAGCTCACAGTTTCACCCTCAGCATTGACTCTGATGTACCAGTCATTAGTGTTGCCACGCAAATCTATTACCTGTAAGTGACTACAACAATCTATAAAAGCAGATGAAAGGCCTTTATTCACATACAGCAATTAAAAAAATGAGTGCACTGCCAAAAAGAATGAGAACCTTGGATTACTGAAAATGAGAATCAGATATCAGGATAAAAAAAGGATTTGTATGAAAGATGTAACCAAAAGTGGGAAAAAGGTCACACCTTACATGGGGACAAAAACAAATGAACAGGATATGTGGGAAGGGAGCAAAACAACTTCTTATATTCTTCTAGATTGCAGATTTTCGTATTTTTCCAGAAATGAAGTTGCTTTCTTTGGCCTTCATAACTGAACTTTCATTTCTTGACTTTGTAACATAAACTTTAACAGAAAAATTAACAGCACACATTTATGAAACACTAAACAACACTAAAGACAGTTAATTTGCAAAAACAGACTGATTATTGTTCTGTACCATCTAGCTTGATCATTAGAATGCGGATGTTACAAACCATCACACTAATTTTTCCAAAAAGTACACACCTTTGCATATGGAGAATTCATTATTGTATGAATGACCCTTGGCTCCAAATCCAGTAACACTGCACGTGGAATGTAATGCTCATCATCGGCCTAAACAAAATTTGGAGAAAGAAGTTAATTTTGTTGAGTGTGCTTCATATAAAAAGGAAGAAAAAAACATCCTTGATAAAAGAAAAAGCATGGCAAAACAATGACACACCATTAACTATAACGTAGGTATAACAAAAACTTTTTATTGTTACAAGTTACTTCAAATGATAATGCTCAATACTACGTGGGATATAATGAAGAAGAGGAACGCCATCTGGGAAACATCTTATGTTTATTCAGATTACAAGTTTCAGCCATAGTTACATGTCATCATCAGATTCAGATCTAATAGAAGAGGAGAAAATCGTATGGTAGATGATCATAATGTGACATGAAAATAAAGGTCAGTTATAAAGGCCATGAAAATTTTTTTTTATAATCAGTACATGTAAATTGCTAAAAACAATTTAGCAAATGATATATCATGTGAAAGATTGAGAGACAAACCCACAAAACTTTGAATGTGACGTTGCCATGTTCATTTTGAAAACTGTTCACAGGGGAGCCATCAAGTGTAGTGGCTGGAAATGGCAGCAAAGCAAGCCAAGACAGCCATATGATATGTAGTTACTTGGTTGGTAGTGCTACATGTGGTCCAAAGGAAGTATCAGTATCACAGTGCAATCAACTAATGGTCAAAAAGCCTAGCTGTCACTCGTTGAACCTGAGTTTAGTTATGGCGCCGGCCGCGGTGGTCTAGCAGTTCTAGGCGCTCAGTCCGGAGCCGCGTGACTGCTACGGTCGCAGGTTCGAATCCTGCCTCGGGCATGGGTGTGTGTGATGTCCTTAGGTTAGTTAGGTTTAAGTAGTTCTAAGTTCTAGGGGACTGATGACCATTGATGTTAAGTCCAATAGTGCTCAGAGCCATTTTTTTGGTTATGGCATTTGGCAAAGTTTTTTATGTTCCTTCACAGTAGGTGCCAACGGCCTTTCAGTGGTAGCTTCTCTTGTCTTGAGTACAACAATGATGCATGTTATTTGTTGTCCTTACGAGAACTATTGAAGTACAAGTCAAAAACAAATGTATCAAAAAATTCACAAAAATTTTAAACAACACTGATCTAAATTATTTTAAAATCATTTGTTTTGTAAGGGAGACGGAACATGATTATGCTGAAAGTAAGTGATTTTAGATCAAAATTTTATCCTTCATGAAACTTAGATTTCAAATGTAGAAGAGAGTAACTAACTGAAAATTACTCAATTCTTTGGTGCAAACAAAACTGGTAATAAGACACTGGTAATCATAAACCCTTTTTTTCCAAATTAAGCACTGAAACAAAGTGCCAAGCTCAACAACAATTCCTATGTCCTTTTATTTGGGAACCCTAAAATTCACTATTACTTGCAATTTCAGAAACAATCAGGTCCAAATTAACTTGCCGAAGTGAAGTTTGGCTGTACGCATAAAACTAGTCATAGAAGTAGCAGTCAGAATGGGAAAGCAGATGTGGCAATCATTAAGATGCAATTTAGTAATAGAAATAAATGTTTAACGAGTTCATAAACATTAGCCTCTAAGTAAAATTACAAATATGTTGAGAAAAATAAGTTTAACTATTCCATTTAATGGGTCTGGATAAAATGTTGAAATTGTGTCAGACATTATTTATTAAAATTCAGCTGGATGAGTATAATGATCCAAGAGAGACAAGCAGACATGAAACTAACGACCTTCTAATTCACAGGATAAGCATAGAATACGGTTTTCTAACACAAAAGTATGGCTTTTTTTCCATAATTTAAGGAAAATAAAACTCAATAATGTCAGTCGGCTGTGGGTTCGTAACGACAGATGCCAGATGATGGTAATCATCTCTCACTGCCTTACTGCAATTAGAATTTAACTTGAGAAAAGGATTATTTTAGAAGTGTTGGATTTCACGTTTTTTGAGTGTATGCACTTTTACAGCTTTTATACCTTAAGTCTAGTACCTGTTGCAACAATATGCATATTATTATATTCTTTACAACATATTCTTCCATGTGCTAAAACAAATTTTCCTTCAAACAGAACAACGGAACTATTAGGCTAGGTTTCTAGCGTGTGATGGCGCGTTCCTGGATATCCACGGATGTCATAATACTTGACAGGATCAAATATTAGGATACAGCATCTCGTATAACTTATGATACCTTCAGTTTGCCACCGTTGTAGATGGATTCAGACTTATTTTTAATGAGTGGTTTGACAGTTTTGTCAATTTTTGTGACAGGCATCATATTACATTTTTGTGACTGATGAAGCAAGAGAAAACTGTGTCTACATCTTCTGTTTATCACCCCATCCCATGCATAAAATGCAGCATCTTATGGGGAATTCATGGCACTACTTAAAATGCACCATCCCCGAGAAGTTTAAAAAGCATTATCTCCAAGAAATAAAAACCTGGTGGGCAGTAACCATGTCAAGTAGCAACTTCATTTTAGATTACAAGGTTATTTGATAGCAGCAGCATTGAAAACAGCTAAAAACATTCTCTGGAAAACAGGTCTCTTCCAACGTAACAGGCATGTACTTAGAGACAATGACTTTGCAATACAGCAGTTCAGCATACAAGATGCAACCAATGGAGTAAATGTGCGTCCAAATGATATCTAGCCAGCAACCAAAATTAGCAAGCAACATCAACAGCCACCAGAGCTCTGGTATAAACAGCAGGTTCCAAATCTGTTAATTAGCAAACTTTGTCTCTATGCGGGGAACATTTGAAACAATTCAAACAGAAGAAAGCCGCATCAGAATCATAGGACATACAAGAGAATGTTTTGCTGTTGAAAATGAAAAAGAGAAAAGCTGAGGAAACACAATCTTCCAGTCATTCGGAGTCTGATACAGATTTGATTGAGGACAATGCTTCTAAAATGCAATCTGAAGAAGGTGAATGCATGTTCTGCAGTGGTTCTTTCTCTGAAGAGATATCATAGAGAAATTGGCACAGTGCAAGGAACAATATCCTTGGTGCATGCCCTGACTGCAATTCTTTTGAATAGATTTGTTTGTGCTCTAGTTTTCAAATTTACATGTACTAAGTGTTACATAGCACACATTCAATAAATAGAATTTAAAGGTCAATTATTTCAGATAGATGTCCAATTAACAAACATACAGTTATATCAAAAGCTGTAATATAAAGTGAAGGAATGTGAAGTAAGGAAAGTTTCGCATCAGCAATAAGGCTAGTATGAGGACCACCCATCACTGCCATCAATTATCTGCCTCATTTGTTGAAGCATGGAAGCAGTCACCATCTGGAAATATATCTCACCATCTGGAGACACACTCCCATGTATCCAACAGGTCAGATGATCAGGTCGATGTCAGCCTGTTACAAAAACTATTGCTCAGTGATTTGACTTGTGAGAATCAGTTAAGTGGTCCTGCTGGAACTGGATCACTCCACTGGGTTACTGCATCCTCACACTCAGCTCAACTGTGTGTTTTATGATGCACACATACTGATTTGAGGTGAAGTGACCATAATTTCAATGAAGTATCCGTATTCCATCCAATGACATCCGCCCCCAGAATGAGACTGATGTGACCAACAAGTGAATGTTGCACCACATACTGTAGGTCAAAATGTGCTTCCTGTGGCTTTCAGACCATCACCAGAGCCTCATTCGCTGAGCTAAATACCGAGTCATCAGAAAAGATGATGTGCCAGTCACAGTCTACATTAAATTTAGCGAAAGCAAGTCTATAAAGTTTGTGATCATTAGATATGACCTCTTTATTAGCAGCCACATGGGCTATAAGCCCAGCTGCCCGTAAGCTGTTGCGAACGGTTTTTGAGCATATAGGAAAGTTGGTCTCAGAATGAGTTGAAATGGCACTTAAAAATGGGTGTTCCATACATGTGTCAACTAACACATTGTCATGTTCAGGTGTCAACACTGTTCCTGAGCCCAACTCTCAAAGCTGGCAAATTGCCCATCTCGTGCCAACACTATCCCCTTCCGGGTGTAGCAAGGTTGAAGGCTGCACTTGGCTGCTACTTCACACATGCTGAAACCATCATACTGGATGAATGCTAACACACTATCTCTTGTTGTTGTGGTCTTCAGTCCTGAGACTAGTTTGATACAGCTCTCCATGCTACTCTATCCTGTGCAAGCTTCTTCATCTCCCAGTACCTACTGCAACCTACATCCTTTTGAATCCACACTGCCCTCCAATACTAAATTGGTGATCCCATGATGCCTCAGAACATGTCCTACCAACCGATCCCTTCTTCTAGTCAAGTTGTGCCACAAACTTCTCTTCTCCGCAATCCTATTCAATACCTCCTCATTAGTTATGTGATCTACCCATCTAATCTTCAGCATTCTTCTGTAGCACCACATTTCGAAAGCTTCTATTCTCTTCTTGTCTAAACTGTTTATTGTCCATGTTTCACTTCCATACAAATACTTTCAGAAATGACTTCCTGACACTTAAATCTATATTCGATGTTAACAAATTTCTCTTCTTCAGAAACGCTTTCCTTGCCATTGGCAGTCTACATTTTATATCCTCTCTACTTCGACCATCATCAGTTATTTTGCTCCCCACATAGCAAAACTCCTTCACTACTCTGAGTGTCCCATTTCCTAATCTAATTCCCTCAGCATCACCCGACTTAATTCGACTACATTCCATTATCCTCGTTTTGCTTTTGTTGATGTTCATCTTATATCCCCCTTTCAAGACACTATCCATTCTGTTCAACTACTCTTCGAAGTCCTTTGCTGTTTCTGACAGAATTACAATGTCATCAGCAAACCTCAAAGTTTTTATTACTTCTCCATGGATTTTAATACCTCCTCCGAATTTTTCTTTTGTTCCTTTCACTGCTTGCTCAATATAAAGATTGAATAACACCAGGGAAAGGCTACAACCCTGTCTCACTCCCTTCCCAACCACTGCTTCCCTTTCATGTCCCTCGACTCTTATAACTGCCATCTGGTTTCTGTACAAATCGTAAATAGCCTTTCGCTCCCTATTTTACCCCTGCCACAGTCAGAATTTGAAAGAGAGTATTCCAGTCAACATTGTCAAAAGCTTTCTCTTAAGTCTACAAATGTTAGAAACGTAGGTTTGTCTTTCCTTAATCTAGCTTCTCAGGTAAGTCGTAGGGTCAGTATTGCCTCATGTTTTCCAATATTTCTACGGAATCCAAACTGATCTTCCCCAAGGTCGGCTTCTACTAGTTTTTCCATTCGTCTGTAAAGAATTCGCATTAGTATTTTGCAGCTGTGGCTTACAAACTGATTGTTCGGTAATTTTCACATCTGACAACACCTTCTTTCTTTAGGATTGGAATTATTATATTCTTCTTGAAATCTGAGGGTATTTCACCTGTCTCATACATCTTACTCACCAGATGGTAGAGTTTTGTCAGGACTGGCTCTCCCAAAGCTGTCAGTAGTTCTAATGGAATGTTGTCTACTCCCGGGGCCTTGTTTCGACTCAGATCTTTCAGTGCTCTGTCAAACTCTTCACGCAGTATCATATCTCCCATTTCATCTTCATCTACATCCTCTTCCATTTCTATAATATTGTCCTCAAGAACATCGCCCTTGTATAGACCCTCTATATACTCCTTCCACCTTTCTGCTTTCCTTTCTTTGCTTAGAACTGAGTTTCCATCAAAGCTCTTGATATTCATGCAAGTGGTTCTCCTTTCACCAAAGGTCTCTTTAATTTTCCTGTAGGCAGTATCTATCTTACCCCTAGTGAGATAAGCCTCTACATCCTTACATTTGTCCTCTAGCCATTCCTGCTTAGCCATTTTGCACTTCCTGTCAATCTCATTTTTGAGACGTTTGTATTCCTCTTTGCCTGCTTCATTTACTGCATTTTTATATTTTCTCCTTCCATCAATTAAATTCAATGTTTCTTCTGTTACCCAAGCAGTTCTACTAGCCCTCGTCTTTTTACCTGCTGCCTTCATTACTTCAACCCTCAAAGCTACCCATTCTCTCTCATAGCCTGCATATGCTGAAGCACCCTGACTGCAAATGGCCGTTTGTCATATACTCATCTGTGTCGCAGTACGCTGCCATGTTCGGCATACCTCGACTACACACTTATTACTCTTCTAACATATAGAAGAGAATTTTGAACAGACAAAGTCAAGTGTTATAGACTTTATAGTGTGTATATATGCAGTATTCATATGCTATCACAGAAACTCTAAAAGATCTACAGGTAATCATTACCATAAGAAGGGAACAAATACACCGCTAAAAGTTACACGTGGTGCTGGCTGCCACCACTGCCCGTGTGTGTTGTGTTCCCAATGGTACAAGCTGTACACAGCCAAAGTTAATTGAGGGTATCAAGACATGTAGGCAGTTTTGTTTTGCCGAATGTACCTACTGATCTAGTGGAGAACTGAACATCCCTTAGTCAACAATTTGGAAAATCCATCGTTAGCGATTAAGATTGAAGCCACACAAATCACAGCTCCTGCAAGCCATAAGCCATGACAGCAAATCATACCACCTACACTGATATGTAGAACTATATTGAAAATGACAACTTTGCAAGCAAATTAATCCACAAAGGCATTTTTTTTTTCATGTTTTGGGAAATGTCAACTGTCAACTGAGAACACACACACACACACACACACACACACACACACACACACACAAGCACAGAAAATCCACATGCAACTGTGTAACACATCTGAGATTCCAAGGAAGTTAACATGCCCTGCACTGTGTCCAAGAAGATAGTCTATGGACCCCCCTCCTTCACTGAGAACTGTAAATACTATCCCATATCTCAACATGCTGCAATTGTGGCTCAGGCCACAACATGAAACTGAGAGGGGGGAATGCTCCTCCACATCTCCACAATTGTGTATGACATAACCTGAATGCTGTAGACAGGTAGTGTTGCGACCACTGACTTGGAGTTACTCGAGTTGCCACCACAATCACCAGACCTGATGCCTTTCTTGGGGGGTTACATCAAGGACAGTGTGTATGTTCCACCTCTACCCCAGAACCTCGTAGACGTGCAACACTGAATCACAGCAGTTTTGACAAAGTATCAATGCACAGAACATTCATAAACACTTTCAGAGTTTGTCTGTCACATACTGTTACATTTATTGTGCTTTTCTGGCCATCTGTCTACACTGCTTCTTTTAAATGTTTCATGGACTTTATAATAATACTATGAAAGGAAAGTTGCTTATCACCATAGAGTGGAGATGCCGAGTTGCAGATAGGCACAACAAAAAGACTGTCACAAATAGGCTTTCAGCCAGCAAGGCCTTCATCGAAAGTCTCAGGCAACTGAAGCCACACTGTTGTTACATTCCATCCTGGATTGTTTGAGCATGGATTTCATAATTACATTATACATACAATGGCAGTATTGAATAAAAAAGTTTACAGAACAAGTGCAGTAACACAACTGTCTTTACTTATTCTTCTTTAAATCTTACATCTGTTATACCTACCACTATTCAAAGCTGTGAAACTGTTGCATTCATTTGTTGCAGTTTATGTGACACACTCTTTATGTTTTCATCCCTTTTTTGGGAGTGATTATCACATCCACAAGAAAACCTAAATTGGGCAAGGTAAAACCCATTCGCCAAGTGTACAAGTTAGGTGGGTCGACAACATATTCCTGTCATGTGACGCACATGCCGTTACCAGTGTCGTATAGTTATATATCAGACGTGTTTTCCTGTGGCGGAATCGGTTGACCTATGACCTTGCGATCAAATGTTTTCGATTCCCATTGGAGAGGCATGTCCTTTCGTCTACTAATCGCACGGTTTTGCGGTGCGGTCGCAAAACACAGACACTAAACTTATTACAGTGAACAGAAACGTCAATGAACGAACGGACAGATCATAACTTTGCGAAAATAAATTTTCCAGTCGATGGAAGACTTGAACCAAGGACCTCATGTTCCGCAGCTGCTCACGCTAACCACGGGACCACAGCACTCCTGAGCTCAGAGTATCCTTAATGTTGCCTATCTTGCGCAACGACTACTCAGTTTGTATATTTTGCTTATTTTTTTCGTAGTTCCACACAACTTCTTCCTGTTTTCTCGATTGATCTGTGTTCAGTTCTTCAAGGCCTATCCACTGTGCCAACTTATAACTAAATCTGAGGGGGGTGCGATGGGGAGGTTCCCTTGTGAGAGGTTGTTACCAACTTCACATTATATCAGAGAATACAGAAATGACATTCATTTTCAGGTTCCAGAGTTAAACATTACCATAGAAATTTTATGCTGTTTGCATTATCAATTATTCACAGAAAAACAAGACAAAGTTAATCACTATGAAAGCAAAGTTACTGTTTGTTATGAGAATATCATCATAAAACCACACATCATAAACCAATAACGTAAGTTCTAATAAAAAAAGTTAGAGCCCTCGACCCACATTATGTTACCATTCACAACATAATGACGAATGGCTGAAGAAAATATCATTATCAGTGCTTCAAGCACTGATACCTAACAAGTGTTTTACAGAAGTTGGAAGGACGCTGCAACAACATTTTCGAACTGTAATACCTAGAAGGATACATGTCTAAAAGAACTCCACGCAATACTTTTAATACATAACAATAAAAAGATTAATATTATAGAACTGTAATGATCTCTTGATTCCAAAACCTAACAGCAGCATAATATGGCACAAATTACTATTAGAAAACCACAACATCAAGATATTACTTTTTCCTTAATAATAATGACACTGCAGTTAGATCAAATTACTTTCCAGCAGTTAAATCATACTGCTTCCTTTTATGTTACCAATAGCTTCAAATAAACTGTTATGCCATAGCTATTCTATTTGGTGTGGACAAGTATAATAAAAATGCTGCCACATTTAAAGCATGAGGACTATGGAAGTGCATCGCATTGGGGCCAGCTGCGGGTGGTTACATCAGGGGCTACTTACTGATCTAGGAAGTAACGTCTCTGCAATGTTGGGGCAGTTAGCACATATCCCGGCCCAGTAGGAAGGTCAGAGTCTTAATACCAGCAACTCAGTAGAAACGCACAGCCACTGTGGCTCTGGTGACGTGGTTGCCACACAAAGAAGCTGTGGCTCTGTTGTGGCTTACATGACGGCAATTGATGCATCGGCAAAACAGAGATGAGCCAAGCCCATATAAACACTACTTATCTGTAGACAGATGTATGTAGTCTGATAGCTGCCAGCTTTGAGTAGAGATCGACACCAGTCTTCAAGTCAGCATGAGTCAAGCTGCCACCACTGGACTTCCAGTAGGCTCACTTCTAGTCACTACCAGTCTCCTACCCTAGTGGGTTACAGTGTGTGTGTGTGTGTGTGTGTGTGTGTGTGTGTGTGTGTGTGTGTGTGTGTTTGAGGATTACGGGCGCTAAACAGCGTGGTCATTAGCGCCCAAATGCATAAAAACAGGAACAGAGGCAGTGAAGGGACTAAGACGGACAGCAAACAAGGAGAACGGCTAAAAGACACAGACCTGACGCAGTTCCACATTCTCACAGACAGAAGCAAAACAAGAGGAGAAGAAACGCACAAAAAAAGGAAAGGAAACACAAGGAAGAGAGAACAGAAACCGAAGGGGAGGAAGGAGGTAATAGTGACTGGCGGACCTCTTACCTAAAATCTGGGTGAGCCAGTCACCCAGCAGCACATTAAAACCCTCTCCCTAAAATCCGAGGCAACAAATTGGACAGGACACAAAACCGTAAGACCTTAACCACAGTCGTTGCGTCGTCTTGCAAAATAGAGGGTAAATCCAGTGGCAAGGAAACCACCGCCCTCTGGTCAGAGAATAAAAGACAGTCAAGTAAAATGTGACGGATAGTAATCTGGACGCCACAAGCACTGCAGATTGGGGGGTCCTCCCGCCGGAGTAAAAAACTATGTGTTAAGGGACTGTGCCCGATTCGGAGGCGAGTGAGGAGAACCTCATCCCGCCTGCATGACGGGTAGGACGTACGCCATGGCCGTGTGGTGGCCTTGACCAGACGCAGCTTATTGTCACCGACTGCCAGCCACTCCTCTTCCCATTGACGCATAACACGAAAACGCAAAAGGGAGGTAACAGCATGGAGGGGAACAGCACATTCAACAACGTGAGGGAGGGAACATGCATCTTTGACAGCCACATCCGCCAGTTCGTTTCCCCTAATACCCACGTGCCCCGGCACCCAGCAGAAAGAAACCTCCTTCCCCTGCTGTTGCAGGTGGAGTAGGGCATCATGGATGTTCTGGACGACCGTATCCGCTGGGTACAAGTGTTGCATGGTCTGAAGGGCACTCAGGGAGTCAGAACAGATGAGGAACTTAAGACTGGGAACACATCTCATCTGCTCCAAAGCCCGCAAGATCGCAAACAATTTGGCATCAAAGATGGTAAACGCCGCAGGAAGTCTTAACTTGACGACGCGATCAGGGAAAACAACAGCACAACCAACAGAGTCCCCCTGTTAAGAGCCATCCGTAAATACTGGTACATGGTCGGGATGCTGGTGTAAAATATCGGAAAATAAGGAGGTAAAAACAAACGCAGGAGTGCAGCTCCTCCGGTACTCCGACAAGTCTAAAAGGACACTGGGCCTCTGGAGCAACCAGGGAGGCAGGCGGGTAAAACCTTGTCGTTGGGGGGCTACATGCTCCACACCAAGGGACTCAAGCAAATGCTTGGCACGAATCCCAAATGGTCTCGTTGCCCTGGGACGACTGGAAAAGAGACGTTCCATAGGCGGTCGGGCAATGGTAGGATACGCAGGGGAGGTAGGACAGGCAAGAAATTGACACACCCGTCGCACCATGAGTAGTTTCCGCCGGATGGCGAGCGGCGGTTCCCCTGCCTCAGCACACAGGCTGGGGATGTGACTGGTACGGAAGGCACCAGTGGTCAGCCTGATACCCTCATGGTGTACTGCGTCAAGAATCTTCAGATACAAAGGCCTTGCTGACCCATATACGGTGCAACCATAGTCAAGACGCGATCGGACGAAAGCCCTATAACATTGCAGCAGACGCGCCCAATCTGCTCCCCAGGACCGATGGCTCAGACACTTCAAAATATTCAGTGCCTTCAGGGCCCGCACCTTGAGGTCTTTAAGGTGAGGCAACCACGACAACTTGGAATCAAAAGTGAGGCCCAGGAACCTCACAGTGTCTCTAAAAGGAAGAATGGTGTCCCTCAGACGCAATTCAGGGGAGGTAAAAAGACGTCGAGAACGATTAAAATGAACACACACACATTTGTCTGCAGAAAAGGTAAAACCCGTCTGCGCAGTCCATGCCTCTAATCGCTTTATCGTAAGCTGCAACTGCCGACTAGCAGTGAAAAGACTAGAGGAAGAACAGAAAACAGCAAAATCGTCCACAAACAAGGAGCATTGGGCAGGACTCCGGATAGTGGACGCAATACTGTTAATGGCGACGGCAAAGAGGGTGCCACTTAAAACGCTTCCCTGAGGAACACCATTCTACTGCACGTACAAATCAGAAAACACAGTACCAACCCGATATCGAAAGAGGCGGTGGGAAAGAAAGGACCGAATGAAGGTGGGGAGATGGCCACGAAAGCCCCACTGATGGAGTTGATTGAGGATAAGGCGGCGCCAAGTAGTGTCATACGCCTTATTAATATCAAAGAATACACCTAGACAATGCTGGGTACGTAGGAAGGCCTGCTGGATGGCCGCCTCAAGCAGGGTCAAGTTGTCTATAGTGGAACGACATCTCTGAAAGCCACACTGAGAGGGGCTAAGGAGCTGCCTGGTCTCGAGCAGCCAAACCAGGCGACGGTTGACCATGCGTTCCAACGTCTTCCCGAAGCAGCTCGTCAAAGCAATACTCCGATAACTACTGGGATGCGTTTGGTCCTTCCCCGGTTTGAGGAGGGGAATCAAAATCGCCTCCCTCCACGAGTCAGGGTACGTGCCGGATAACCATATCATATTAAAACAATTCAGGAGAACTTCCTTGGAAGGCAGTAACAAGTGCTGCAGCATGCTGTACCGGATTTGATCATGCCCAGGCGCAGTATCATGAGCCACAGACAGCGCCGAATCCAGTTCCCACATTGTGAAGGGGCAATTGTAGGGTTCAGAATTTGGAGACCGGAAGTCCAAGTGACCCCTCTTGATGGCAGTGCGGTAGCGGCAGAAATCTGGATCACAGTTAACAGTGGCGGTAGATGCCGCAAAATACATGGCCAGTGTCTGGGCAATGTCTCTCGGCGCCATGAGAAGACTTCCCTGATGCAGCAATGCTGTGACAGGTAGCTGGCCGAGTTTCCCGGAAATCCTCCTGATGGCTTCCCATACTTTCGTAGAACTAGTGGAGCGGGAGATGGAGTTCAAGAACGATTGCCATGACCGTCGTTTGCTCTCTTTAATCACTCGCCGCGCTTTGGCCCTTGCCACCCGAAAGGCCGCAAGATTGTCAGCTGAGGGACGGCACTTGAAGCGGCTCAGAGCTGCACGGCGGGCTCGGATGGCTGAGCGGCACTCAGTGGTCCACCAAGGGACAGGACGCCTCTTGGAAAGACCGGATGATCGTGGGATTGACAATTCAGCAGCATGGGAGATCACGGCTGTAACATGGTCTACCCATTCGTGGACGCTGGCACGGTGTTCCAAAACAGCCAGTTGGCTGAAAAGTGGCCAGTCAGCTCTGCAGAGGTGCCACCGGAGCGGCACTGGTAATGCCATAGCCTCATCCAGGAGGCGAATCCAAAGGGGGAAGTGGTCACTAGAATGGAGGTCAGCAGCAACCTCCCACAGGGCAGAATCCGCGAGTGCTGGAGAGCAAAAGGAAAGGTCAATAGCTGATGACGACCCAGAAGCAGTACAGAAATGAGTGGGATGCACAGTTCTTCAGACATCATGAGGTTTTCCAGAATGAGACCCCTGGGGCAAGTAGTCGAAGAGCCCCATAAGACATTATGAGCATTGAAGTCCCCCAGAAGAAGAAGAAAGGGGCGGGGGAGTTGGCTAATAAGGTCTGTGAGAGCCTCAGAGTCTAGCGCATCCTGAGGTGGTAAGTAAAGTGAACAGACTGTGAGCCTCTGACCCACAAGAAGGTCAACTGCAACTGCTTGCAAGTCTGTAACGAGAGGGAGCTCAGATGAGGGGTGCATGTCACGGACAAAAACCGCAACACCACCCTTTGCCCTTTCCCCTGTCAGATCATCTTTCCGATATACGGTATAGCTCCGTAAAGAAGGAGCATCAGTGGCCCGAAAATGTGTCTCCTGGAGACATAAGCACAAAGGGCACTCTCGTACAAGGAGTTGTAATTCGGCCATATGCGTCCTGAACCCATTCAGGTTCCACTGTAATATGGGAGCCAGTGATCAGGGTGGCTGAACTTTCACCCTGCCTCTGTGTTTTGGAGGAAAGCCCGTACTGGCCGGAGATTTATTCCTGGAGCGAGAAGATCGCCCCTGGTCGACATCAATGTCCATCAGCTCCGATGACAACCCACGGGAGATGTCAGACAGTACGATGGCCTCGTCATCGGACCGACCCTGACCAGTCTCCTCAGGTGGCAAAACCTTCGCCTTCGGCGTCTTTGTCTTGGGGGGCTTAGAATGTAGAGCCTTGTCAGCAGTTGGAGCTTTACTCGCCTGGGCAGAAGGTGCCATAGGAGAAGAGGTAGGAAGTACCCCAATGTCAGCAACCACGGCCTTGTCCGACGTTGCGGAGAGAGCCGCAGGTTTCAAAACAACCGCAGCAGCACAAGTGCACTGGCAAACGCAGGTATTAGTGCTAACACTAGCAACCTCCGTTTACGTAGCAACAGTGGCCATTTGTACCGGTTTTTTCAGAGTGGAAGCGAAAGATGTCGTAAACACAGGAGGTTGCATGGCCTTAAAGAGCTTCTTGGCCTCACCATAGGGGATGCGCTTAGATGTTTTGATCTCCTGTATCTTCCGTTCTTCGAGATAGATGGGGCAGACCCGGCTCCAGGCAGGGTGACTCCCAGAGCAATTCACGCACTTCACAGGTGATGAACAATCGGCTCCTTCATGGGCAGGCTGACCACATTTACCGCAAGTGGCTATCCCATTGCACCCCAACGTAGTATGCCCAAAGCGCTGACAGTTAAAACAGCGCATTGGGTTGGGAATTATGGTCGTACTGGCAAACGTAAGAACCCCGCTGCTTCCGTTTAAATGAGTGGACACTGCTGCTGTGAACCGTCCTATCCACACTGTGTCCTTGGTGCGATTCCGTGGGCTTCGGCATACCCTGCCCTGAGCTGTGTGGCCGCACCTAGTCTGTATGGATGCAGGCATGAGCCACTGTATGATCTTCGAGTCAGCAGTCTTAGTGACTCACTGACTTGATTGGTTCCCTGGCCACGCAACACTGGACACTTTTGGTGGCAACAGACCACTTGCCTACCTAAGCACCTCTTCGCTAGCTGAATACAGCTCATGCTTTGCAGAAAACAGAGATTGGCGCACAGGCGAAGGTGTCTGAGCAGTTGTATAACCTGGGCTCAAACTGTAACCCACTCCCCCCATTTGCTGAGTACGGGCTTGGCGACCCCGGGGTCCTGAGCTGGGGACTGGTCTGCACCGCCAGTCTCCTGTCACCGTAACCCCCGGACATGCTTCAGCGACGACCGTATGGCGCGGCGGTGGAATGTTGTGTGCTGCGGGGAATGGTAATCTTGGCTTGACCGCCTGGATTTTAAGGCCAACCTCTATAAAAACCCCTCAATCTTATGGTGTGCTCCGCACCTATGAGATGCATGGCTGTTGGGGTGGAACAGTCGCAAGTGGGCAACCTCTGGGGCACCTGCCGCACCCTAGTTGTATAAGGCTTACTCAGGCACGTGGGTCTCTGTCTGAGCGGACCTTTAGTTCCCTAGCTGCTCGTGGGACCGCAATGGACCCTTCGACCTCTACATTTCCCCCTACCAGTGGATTGGGTGGGCCACTGGTAGGAAACACACCCCATCGAAAAACTGTTGGAGTTTGCTAAGCAATAAAATGGATGTTTAACAATGCTGCTTTCATGACAAATCATCAGACAACAAAGACAAACCTACCTGCCACTCCACTGCACCCCTGTCCAGGTTAGTGAGTTACTGGCTTCCTGACCACTGGCAACCCAGTTCCACTACTAACTGGATAGTTCATCTATTCCCAGCCTCTACAAAATGAGTAACTGTCAAAAAAATCGAGTTTTTAATTTTTGTTATCTGTAGTTTTCTGAACAAAGAAAGTTAACTACTGCATACAGAACTGGATACCAAAACTTGTTCTGGCAGCACCAAATGCTTGAAAATAGGTGTGATGGATGCTCTGCTATGTTCCAATGATGGTGCAGTGTCAAGGTTTAAGGTTATGGAATTGATGGAAGTGCCTGCTGGACTAATACACACAGATCTTTGTCATCAACTGCAGAGA
This sequence comes from Schistocerca serialis cubense, assembly GCF_023864345.2. Classification (NCBI taxonomy): domain Eukaryota; kingdom Metazoa; phylum Arthropoda; class Insecta; order Orthoptera; family Acrididae; genus Schistocerca; species Schistocerca serialis. Next base: position 319,578,851 of record NC_064646.1, read on the forward strand.
ATTCTCAGAAGAGAAATCAGTGTTGGAACCCTGTAGTGCCTCGAGAGTTCAGGGTAAGTTCTAGAGACACTCTTAATTCCACCGTCTCGAACACACGTTATTTTAGGGATAAGTGTGGTAAAGCAGAACATGTCTACTGCCCCACAATTATGAGTGTACAGGACGGACATGTATCGGACGTACGATGGCGTGAACAGTTAGTCACCGAGCCTGCCTAAGAAGTTACACATCCTGCCCATGGAGTAAATTCATCGTATTCTGTGAGATATAAAACATTATTGGTGCAAACATTTGAAGGTTGCTGAAAGAAAAGAAGATACTTATTCATTCACTCTCTCATTTACTGCTGTAAAGTCGGGACATTTGTCTTATAGATGACTGTAATAGGTTCTGTCAGATCGGAAGGTGTCGAGCTTATGGGAAATGTTTAGTGTATGAAAACTGTTGCATGTTATGAAATATAGCGAGATTGAATTCAAAGTACTCTCGAGTGTACGAGTTATTTAAGAATATATTCCTCCAGTGTAGCATCTATTCTTCAGAGAAGAAGCTGGGTAGAATATCTCAGCCAACTATCCTGAAAGAAGATCGGCGAAGTAACTCCAAGTAAGTTCGACAGCCAAGGGGGAGTGTGAGTCTTGCACACCAATACCACACTGCCACAATTAATCACCGGAAACTGCCAGAATCTACCAAAGGGGCAAGAAAAAGAAGTAATACTAGAAAAAGGAAAAATGAAACATCAGAAACAAGGAATACGGACCTAGGATGCAGTAGTGTAACTCAGGGTAAGTAGAGAAACAAGCATTATTTCAACTGAAACAGGTATTGTGCTTTATTTCACTTGCAATACAAAATACAATTCAGAAAAAATTGAGAGACCAAAATCTGTGGTTCATACATCAAACTGTTCTGAAAGGCTCTGCTAAAAGATGGTGAGCAATACATGAGCTTACGACTCTTATTCTTTGAGCTACACTATGTAAAAAACTGACAATTTTTTCAAAATTTCCCCTTGTGTTAACACACTAGTCCCCAGCTTGCCATCACTATGTTGATCTACTAGTTGCGATAAAATGGACAAGTTGCACAACTACTAGCTCCAAATTATATGCTGCCTTTGACAATACTGAAATACTTTGATCACCAAAATTATTTACCTAAAATTAATCATTATTAAAAATGTTAATATCCAAATTCAGTGTTAAATTATGAAAGAGGCGCCACAGAAACCACTATGATATGTCTTTTTATAGTGAATGAATAACCCGTTTGTGCATTAACTTGCACTTTTGCTGTTTCATGCCACTACATCAACTGCAACAAGTGTCTGCCTATGCTCCAAGCCCATATTTGGCACAGCAGTTGTGCAGTTTACCTTGGGAAGCTGCAGTATATTTGTAGAACCGATAGTTCAAAATTTCTGGGTATGCATATTGATCAGAGCTTGAATTGGTAATCAATAATCACATGTTATGAATCCTCTGCAAAGTTTGATGGTTGGATGGTCATTTGGGGTACGAGATGAAACAGCGAGGTCATTAGTCCCTCTGGCAAGGATTCATTCATCTGGAGATAGGAATGTCCACCAGGAATGTGCTCAGATGAGGAAAGTATGTGTGATAAAAATGGGGCAGTGAAGGAAATATTGATGCAAGAGTTGAAAAACAATGTATGTATAAGAACATGGATTAGATAGGTACATAGGTTAGAGCAGACATGTGGTATCCCAGAGCTCATCTGTGTCAAGAAAGACCCCTCTCACACCTAACACCAGGCCAATGCGCCTGAGGGCAAAGACAGCTGCAAAACAAAGGATGCCTTCTAACCTAAAGACCCAGAAGACTCAAAGGGAAAAGGCTGAAAATGTAACTGACATCAGTTGGGCTGTCAATAATACAACAAGATGAGAGAAATAGTTAAGGGAGCACATGGGCATCCGCCAGGACTCCGCATGCGAAAGGGGCAGGACCCCTAAAGCTCTACTGACACGACCAATTAGGGGCACAGTATTAAAGACGAGCATAGCACCAATTAATTAACAGAGAGCAACTCCTAAAACAGGAAAAAGGGTGCAACAGAAAAAAAGAGGCAAACCTCGTAAAAGCAATTAAAACAGAGGAAAAGAGGGATGACACAGGCAACAGGCAAAAGAGGCAGTGTTGAGAGTCCCCCAACCCATCACGCAGCAGGAAAGGCTCCTATCCCAATTATCCTGCCCCGAAGGTAGGTTAAAACGTTATGTTTGAGAATAAAGGTCACTTTCACTGAGAGAACTGTAAAATTGTCCGCGAGTCATCTGGCAACATGAGAGGCAAAGAATTTGATGACCATACTTAGCATGGAAAGCCAGAAGGAGCAGGCATTCCGTCAGGATAAGAGCAACTGTCAGTAAGGCTCAACAAACACAATGTGGGAGTGGCTCAGTACCATAAATTTCAACCATAGGTCAGTCTGATATGGCCAACACAAATGCAGTATACAACAGTGGATTCTTTCTGGGAGTGACAGCAGTAGTCTCCTTCATACTGTGGACATTATTAGATGGGACTGTAGCCCACCATGTTGTTCCATCTACAAGTGAACAGACACCTTAGTTGCACCTGCAAAGGATGAAAGCTAATATGGGGTGAGTATTCGTTTCGCTAGCCAAATGGCCTGCCATCTATTCCCTGGGATACCCACATGAATTGGGAACCAGAGAAATACAACAGAGCATACAGTATGATTAGATCCAGAGAGAAGGCCATGAATGGTAGGTAGTACAGGGTGACAGGAGTAACATGGATGAATGGTCTGAAGACAGTTCACTGTCTCATTACACACTGAAATGCAGTCAAGGGTGGCACACTTAATAAAACAGAGGGTTCTATTAATGACAATCAGCTCCACCATAAAATACTACAGGTTCCCTGCAATGAATGGTGTTCCTCATCTGTGGAAGTTTTAAAAGCATAACCAGTGTAAAAGGCGGTAGCACACTGACAGTGCTGAAAAACAAAGGTACAGATGACAATGGATCATGGGGGGCAACTGTGAGATATACCAGACCTAATTCGTAGCCAGGTAGCAACTCCAGGGTGTACGCAAGAAAACAGGGAGAGTGTCCAATTATCAGGTAACTGTCAAATGGCGACTGCATAGGTGAGCAGTAGTTGGTACCCTCTGAACTGAAGATGATGATCACCACTTTGGCAAGAGGGCTGTCTTCCTGACTAGTCCAGAAGGTACCAGTGGCCAGTCAAACTCCACAATTATGAACTGAATCTGACAATTTCAAAGCTGAAAGCACTGCCGAGTCATAAACCTGACAATGGTAGTGGAAGTGGGATTGGACAAGAGCCCAGTAGATAAAGAGAGTACTCCGATTTGCACCCAAAGAAGTGTGAACAAGGAAGCAGGGAGCATTAAGCTTTCACATTAAGCTAGTCATAAATGTCAAATATGGAGCCACCAAGTCTGCTTTTTGTCAAAGAGGAGTCCCAAAATGCAGGACTGCGCAAAAACGTACAAACTCTGGGTACTCAAATACAGCTGCAGTTGGGATGGTCTGTATTGGAGAAGATGGGAAACAATGGGAACGTGTCCAAAGCAGAGGCCTGTCACATGGCACTTTAGAGCTGGCATTCAGTCAAGGTTACGGAGTGGAAATGCATCAAATGAGGAAGTCACCGACATATAGTGCAGGGATGGCCAGTGGCCCGAGGGAGTCCCCTAGCCCATTGATGGCAATGATGAAGAGTGCGACTTTCAGCACAGAGCTCTGCACGGCACCCTTTTCTGTGTGTTATGGAGAGCTGAGTGAAGTACCAACTCGAACCTGGCACAAGCAGTAGGATAAAAACTGGTGAACAAAAATTGGTAGAGAAAATCGACAGTACCAATCATGGTGAATAAGTAAAATGTGACAGTCCCGGGCGGTGTCATATTCATTATGCCAAAACAGATCAATAAGGTGTTGGCATTGAGAAAAAGCCTGTTGGATTGCTGTTTCCAATCTAAACACTTGGTTGGTTGGGGACAGTCCCTTCTGGAAAATACACTGATAGGAGGTCAAACTGTCCGAAGATTCAGGAACCCAGCATAATCGGTAGGCAACCATCCTTTCAAGCAATACACAGAGCATGTTGGCAAGGCTAATCAGCTGATAACTGTCAATGGACTTCGGTTTTTGCCTAGCTCAAGGTTCAGAATTATGATGCTGTCTTGCCACTGCTAAAGGAAGACAAGATTGAGCCAAATACAGTTAAAGCTTCTGAGTAGAAGCGGTCTTTGAGCAACATTAAAATGTAGCATCATCTCGCTGTGAATGGAATCAGGCCCGAGGACTGTATTGTGGGAGGATGCAAGAGCTTGAAGCAGTTTCAAGTCAGTGAAAGGTTTGTTATATAATTCAATATGCCAAGGGGTGAAGGTGAGAGGGATGCCATCAACGTCACTTCAGCATCCGGAAGCAGTCATGTAAGAAGAGGACGCTATAAAGTAGGTTGCAATGTGCTCAGCTAGAGCTGACACATCAGTACAGAAGCCATCATGAAGGAAGTACAGCTACGGACCTTTGGCAGTCCGGAAGACTATGAAGCTTGGCCCACACCTTGGATGAAGAGGCACACATTTCATGGGAGAAGATGTAGCACTCCTAACATTCCTTCTTACTGTGTTTAATTAGACAGTGAACCTTAGCATAAAGTCGCTCGCTCAAAAGTAATAACTTTGGTCTGCGAAGGATGTTGCCTGAAACGCTGCAAAGTTCTTCTGTTATCCTGAACAGCTACTGCACTGTCTTTGGTCCACAATGGCACTGGCTGGCGATGGGGGAACCTGTAAAAAGAGGAATACATGTTCCAGTGGGTGCTCACGTTGCAGACTTCTTGCATAGCCTTATGTATGCAATATGACTAACTGGGGGTGAAGGTAAAAGCAGAAGCATACAGCTGCCAGTTGCCTCTGGTAGTCTACCCTTGTGGCAGTGGCAAGGAAGCAACAGGAGCACTGGCAAGTAGTCACTGACACAAAGATTGGCACAAAGTGACCTACGTAGTGAAGCCACAGTATTGAGGGAAGAGCTCATTAAGTTGATAGCTGAAAACGTTCTGTGGGTGGCATTGAAGAGGGCAGGAGTACCATTAGTGAGGGGACACAGATCAGGGTCAGTAAGAAGCTGATCAAGTGCAAGGTCCCTACCAGATGAAGTGGTGTCCCCCCCCCCTCCCCCTCCTTTCCACTTCGGGCGCTGTGCAGTGAAATCCCCATGTATGACAAAAATGGGGAGGGGCTGTTTGAGTGAAGTGGTCGCCTCACTGTAAAGTGGCCTGTCTGTAGGTAAATAAATTTTGCCAATGGCAATTGCTGCTGTTTCAACCCAGACCAGCATGGTAGGAAAGGGAATCTACTCACTGATAAGATCTGTGTGAACCAATGTACAGACCCCTCTAGATGACCTCTCAGGGCTGGAAGTAGTCATTAGTGGAGTGCATTTCTTATAGAGCAAAGTTAGTTCCAGAAGAGGAAGAAATAAGGTATTTTAGTTTCCACTGAATGATCAGGTTATGGACATCTCCATCAAATGGTCATGTTGCAGGACTGCAGGTTATGCATGAAGGGGCCAGGAGGACCGGCCACACACCTGGATCACTTCGTACCTCCAATGGGGAAGGAAATACATCAATGAGCATCGAGTCAGAATCTGACAGTGTGGGGGGATCTGGCACCTTCGGGGTCAACAGATTAGCCTTGTCTGCATTCTCCTCCTTGTCCTTGACACCCTCTGGTGGCCGGGATTCTTGCAAGAGCCTACTTACAATGAGGCCACAGTCCTTTCAGCTATTGGCATCAGGCCTCTGATCTGTAAGTCACTACAGAAAGGGTTCCAGAGAGATGGAGGGGGAGAAAAAGAGAGAGAGAGAGAGAGAGAGAGAGAGAGAGAGAGAGAGAGAGAGAGAGAAGTGTCATGTTAGACGCTGGAAGATGAAGCTGCTGCTCCAACTAGGTGCACGAAGTGAGGACAATGGCACAGAAACCACCACGAGGGGGGCAGTGTCATAATTTTTTTTTTCCCTCAGAAAATGACGGCTGGGGAATAGATTTAATTTCAGTATTTTCTTTTCCTTCTTGAAGAATGGTAAAACTGGCAAAGGTGGAGGGTGGATTTCAGTGCAACTGACACACAAGGCGGTTGTTCACAAAGACTATATTCACAGAGTGATCGTTCACAGTTGCCACATTCTGGGTCCACTGCACAGCAGGATGACACATAACCAAAGCATAAACATTGGAAGCACTTCACGGGTGATAGGACGTAAGCATTCACATCATACCTCTATGCCATGACTAACATTTTCTGAGAGGACATTCCCTTCAAAGTATAAGATAAAGGCACCTTCACCTGTTCAATTAACTAGAGGTCTTATTGAACAGGTTGAAAAAATAAATATATAAAATAGTATATTAGGCCTATAGACTAATTTTGAAGATATAATCAGCTACACTTCATCTACTCCAACGCAAGACATTATCGATGTTCAAAAACAATTATTCTTCTTCAATTACATATCAGTCTTGTGAAGTGCCGATTACGGCAGGCTTTACTGCTAGTGTCATGTATAAATGCCAATAAATTCATGGGAGGGAATTTAAACTGTTGCAATTGCCCAACAGAAACAAGACCCAATATGACTAACACATCAAAAATAAAAAGCCTCAAAACATAAGATAAAAATGACACTATAAATGTATATAAACAATCATCTGAACTGCACGCCAGGTATTCATCAAGGCTGTAGACAGGTGTGTGAAATGCATGAAAATACTTTTATACAGTTGGACATGGATGACGACACAGGTGTCACGTCGGCAATGATTAAACTTGCAGCCGAAAAAGAAATTTGTATTTCATATCAGTTAGAATCAATATTACTTATCACAGTAAAATATGAAATTTGCACCTAATGTGCCAAACTATAGGCAAAAGATTTCATTTACCAATACAGATGATTATTTCAGAAGTACAGACAAAACTGTTCTCACAGAACACCACCAAAAAGTAACTGATTCACAAATTGATCTCTTGCCTTCATTCAGCACTACTACCTGACCTCAACTAGCAACAAATGGCATACCTCTTACACAGAGGAAAATTATACACCACAGTAAGTACATTCATTGCCTGATCTTAACTGTCTAAAAAAACAGTTACGGCTACTTACTAAGTCAACACATTGATGAAGCACATGGCACAGTAGTTTAATAAAAACACGTAAAAAAAAAAAATCAAATGTGTGTGAAATCTTATGGGACTTAATTGCTAAGGTCATCAGTCCCTAAGCTTACACATTACTTAACCTAAATTATCCTAAGGGCGCACACACACACACACACACACACACACACACACACAAAAACACACACACACACACACACGCCCGAGGGAGGACTCGAACCTCCGCCGGGACTAGCCGCACAGTCCCTGACTTCCGTGCCCAAGACCGCTCGGCTAATCCCGCGCGGCTACTACAAGTAGTTCTGTTACAAGATGTAGTGTGTGCGTGAGCTGAGCCTTCAAGTGCTTACCTGGTAGAAGAAAACATCTTTCCTATCGTTTCCTTCAGTAGCAAAGGGTTCCAGAATTCCTTCGGGGCTAATACCATGTTCAGCACAAAGGCGTTTCCAGAATTCAAAACCAACTAGAACACACGCATACACCACTAAATTTCAGACTCTACAATAGTTTGCATAAAACTGCAGAAATAATGTAAACGTACAATTACTTTACGTATCCTTAACACACACTCGTATACCTTTAACATAAATACATGCAACCTCCGTCAGAATCAATTTTCATGACTTACTGACAAGTAGTAGCGTCTGTTTTTTTTTTTCTTTTTAATAGTAACTTCACTGACACTTTAGCACAGCACACAATAGAAGAAACACCCTTATTACTTACTTTGATTTCCACATTGTCCCAATTGCAATGTGATCATTTCAGAAGGCATTTTGGCACAATTAATTCTTTTTCCACGCTTACAATATAAACAATTACTTCAATACTATCCGCCCATTTCCCTCCAGTTTGATGACAGCAGTGTTACCACACGCAGAAATGTATATTGGATGAATTCCCTTGGTATCACGGTTCTGCCAAAACGAAATCGCAAAACGAAAAGTTAGGCATTTGGCTTTTATTAAGTATTCCAGCCATTTTGCGCAATGCATGAGTTTCAGTATACTTCCCGACTTGAATAGTTGACGAGAAACATTAAAGGACACGTATTACGTTTCATTACAATAGTCGACACATAAACACATCGGGTGTATTGTAATTTTGAGACTGGTGCGATTTCGCGAACAAAACGCCGGCGAGCTCAGAAGACTCCACAATATTTCATCCTTGGCATTCTGCAATTCATAAATGTTGCACAAAGAAACACCACATAAAAACGGCTGCACAACCAATATTTCCATGGAAGGCGCATAACATAACAAATTTGGAAGGTATACCAATGCTTCATTAAAATGAAGAAACAGCTGCAGCATTACAAAATTATAAGGATACTGGTAATCTTTTAACCAAAACTGAAGAAAAGGAATAAGTCAGCAGAAATAAGTGCGAATCGTCATTCAGCCTTCGGCTTCTCTGATTCAGACTTAAGTATCAAAGTCAGTGACACTAAATTAGATGTTGTAACAACAAGACCGTAGCATTTATGGTGATAGATTCATCAGTTACTGAAGTGGTGTGTATATTTTGCAGTTTTAGAATGCACAAACCTCTAAAACTATACATTTATTTTCTGGGGTGGGCAATATGCGTTTGAAAAGGTTTGCCCCATGTAACGTAGCATGAAATCAAAACATAGATGGGTCAAACTGGACCAACCGCAGGTAAGTGAATGATGTGGTTTACTGGTTGTTTTTATTCCGGAGACGTGATAAATTTAATGGTGGATGAAATGACTATGCATTTAATTCTGAGAGAATTTAGAATCTAAACTTTGACTGAGTATATAGGTATCTTTGGTGTTGCTATGGACACTGTTATTATTTATTCTGTGGACTGCATAATACATAAATCTTACTGTATCAATAAAATACCGTCAGCAAACTACTGTGCCAACAGGTTATACGCCCAGTCTATACAATTCAGCGTAAAATATATATATATATATATATATATATATATATATATATATATATATATATACACACACCACGACACTGGATAGGGGAAATTAGCAGCAGGAACCATGTAATAGCTAATACAATGAGATTTGTAAATACAAAGACACTGTTTCCGATTAAGAAATGGATGGAAAGAGGAACTATAGCATGTGCTATTTCTGTATGCGAACGTATCTAGAATACAAACACTAGAGTTTGCACAGCAAGAGCCAAAATTATACTCTCCGTTCATTCGTCAATATATGCTCATTTGCAAGATACGTCCACAGCTAAGAAAGCGTGGGGCAAGGTAAAGCAAGTCTACAAAGATTCTGGTCTCTTCCTACGAATAGGTTTACTAAAGACACTGTTGACAATCAGACTAAAAAACTGTTCGTTAGTCGAAGAATAGGCGTCAAAGATAATTTCCACTTTATAAAAATTAAATGAGCTTTGAATTTTAAATTGGACTGAGTGTATTCTGCTTGCAGGGTTACCGGACGAATATAAAGCTATAAGTTTAGAAAATTCAAACTTGCAAATCATAGGAAACTACATAAAAAATTAACTACTGCAAGAAATATACGATACCTGTTATAAACCATCGTCAAGGGCGCTGTCAGCAAGAAAAAGAGTAATGCTACGTTGCAAAAAGGTCGAAGGTTCTACAACTAACACAAATATGGGCATCTGGCGAAAAACTGTCGCAGCAAGAGCTAAAACGAATGAAAAACTTTGGTCAAGACAGTGAGCTACCAGACGTTCTTTTCAAACGCAGCTCCACCTAAAGATGCACGGAGAGATTGGTATGTAGACTGCGGCGAGTCAACGCACATGTGTAAAAATCCATGTGACGAAATTAAATGTAAAACAGCGATAGGCTTGCAAGTTGTAATAGCAAATAATGATAATTTACCTGTAAAAGGAATAGGAAAAAAATGACATGTTCCACATCCACGAGAATCTCCTCAGCACGGATCTATGGAACGAAAAACTAATCTAATGTAATCTAATCTAGGATCATTTGTGTATATTTTCACAGACAAAAAGAATGGCAAGATTAAAGCAGAGGAAATACTGTATGTGCCTCAGTATGCACACATCAACAACCTGTTAGTAAAACACTAGAAAAAGGTCATTTTGTTTTATTTACCAAAGAATGTTATCATATCTACGACACATCCAAAAATGTGATTGATGGAGCGTCATTGGCAAACGGTATGTACCGACTAGACCAACCAAATAATCTAATTTATGGATCAAAATCACTACTACAGTCAAACAGTGTAGACTTGTGGGTTAAAAGACTAAGTCATTTGCATTTTGAAACTATGAATGCACTTCGCAAATGCCTGGCTACTGGAATTTCATTTGAGAGAGCAGTTAGTACTTCTTGTGCTATCTGCTTAAAGGGCAAACAAACGAGACTCCCTTTTTCACGATTTCGCTCAAGAACCAACCAAATTCTAGAGCTAGTTCACTCAGATCGTGTGGGCTGATGCAAAATTTGTCATTTGGAGTAGTCAAATACTTCCTTACTTAATAGATGACTATCCCAAGAGACTATTTGTATATACTGTAAGGGTCTAAGGGCTGCACGCAGACGTACAGTACATAACACGCACTAGCCAGCCGACCTGTCTGGAATGCCGACAATTTTCTTTACACATGTGTGCGCCCGTAGTGCGACGCAGGAGTAATCCACTGGCCGCCGTCCATAGCAAAGATGTCTCTTTTTCTTAGCTCACCATGGAGCCTTTCGATACGACCGCAATTAGGATGACAGACACAGTGATGATGGGTGCATGTAGTGTGCTAGTTTTATAATCAGCGTTTGTTAATAAAACTGTTTAAACTTACTTCTCGGTTTTCGCGTATTGCCATACCTCAAGGACCCACAGCTTACAGATTCTGTCAAATATTTCGTCTAATTATCATCTGGGGCAACAACACAAACAACCTCCTTATAATACTTTCAGAAATAAAAATCATGTACCACAGCTGATTGGCGACTTTAAAAAATCTAGTTGAAAGGCACACTGGAACAAGGATCTGCTCTCTATGGCACAAAATATGTGCATGATAAACTGATAAATTTTTTCAGTCAAGTAGGGATCTGACATCAGACCACAGCACCATGTACACAAGAACAAAACGCAGTAGCTGAGCATTATATTCATACAATAGTAGAAAAAGCAAGTCGCCTTTTCTTCGAAGCAAATTTGCCAAATAAATTCTGGGCAGAAGCAGTCTCCACTGCTATCTATTTAATTAACAGATCTCCGCCGAAGACACTAAGAAGGAAGACTGAAGAAGAAGCTTGGACAAACAAGCAGCCAGATCTTCGATATCTCGGAATATTTGGAAGCAAGGCCTATGTTCACATTTCGAAAGCCAACCGATGAAAATGGAACAGAAAAAGATTCAGTGTATCTTGGTAGGATAACGTGAAGAATCAAAAGCTTACAGGCTTTTTGAACCTAACTGCCAGAGACTTACACAAACGAGCGACTTCATTTTTGATGAAAGTACTTCTAAACACTATAAAGAAGAAACTGAGTTGCAGCAACCAGATCGATTGTTCTTCCCATTGATGGAAAAGAAGCAAAGTGAAATAATGACTGAAGTCGAAGCATCTGAACCCAAATGTGAGACTATCACATTAAATAATAGTAGGAACCAAACCCAGATAATGCAAATAATAATGAAGAGCAACTGCAGCAACCTGAGTCAATACGAAAGTCATCCAGATTTCTGAAGCCAAAGAGACTACATGACTTTGTATCTTATCGGTCTAAACAGTCGTCCAATTCCAATCCTTTGTCACTGGAAGAAGCAATAATGTCAGGCAATGCTGAAAACCGGCTGAATGCAATACAAGAAGAGGTACAATCGCACAGAGAGAACCACACATCGGAGTCTGCTGTTTCACCTTCTGATAAGAAATCAATAAATGTGAAATAGAGGTTTAAAAGAAAGAAAGATAATAAGGGCCACATTGTAGACTGTAAAGCATGGCCAAGAATAAAAGCTTGTGCTGAAAAGCAAGGCCTGCATTATAATGAAACATATGCACAAGTTATGAGTTATATGAGTAACTCATTAAGCTATTTATTTGGTATTGCTGCTAAACATGATCTTCACGTTGATCATCTACATGTTGTCACGGCTTTGTTACAACGTAACTGACATGAAGAGGTTTACATGAAAATTCCAGAAGTAGATCCTGGTTTTAAAAGTTTAAAAAAAGGCAATATATGAATTAAAGGAAGGTGTTTGATGCTGAAACTTGACATTAGACAGCATACTGTCAAATCTAAACTTCAAGAGATCAGCAATGACTCTTGTGTCTATTACAAAAAATCAGGGTTCAGACATTTTAATAGTTGCTGTTTATGTAGATTATATGCTACAACAGAAAGAAGGATTGAAAAACAGTTTAAGAGAAAAATTTAAGCTGAAAGGTCTTGGTGAATCGACAAATTGTGTCGGTATCCGAAATACTAGGAAGCGCAATGAAGGTTATCTATCGATAGACCAGACACACTATGTTGAACAGACTCTCAACAGATTTAATATGAAAGAGCGTAACCTAATATCCACGCCACTGGACAGTAACCAGATGCTCACTCATGACGTGAGTCTCAGAACAGAATGGGAACAAAGAGCTATATAGAACATATCCTATCGTGAAGCAGGAGGAAGTTTAATGTATGCTCAGTTTAGGAACAAGGCCAGACCTACGCTATTCGGTCGGAATTGTAAGTCGTTTTTGTAACAATACAGGCATGCAACACTGGCAAACAGTCAAAAGAATCTTTGATTTCTAAAAGAGGCCAAGGATATTGTTTAGTAAAGCAGAGGAATGTAGCATAATGGGTTATTGTGATGCAGACTGGGATGGAGATTCTGGAGATGGAAAGTCAACAACTGGATATCTCTTTAAATCTCAAGGGACAGTAACATCCTAGCAGAGTAAAAAGTGTCCAACTGTAGCCTTATCCACAACTGAGGCCGAATATATATCCCTGACCTCAGCATGTCAGAAGGCTCTGTGGCTTCAAAAGTCAGACAATGATATATCTCCAGATCCCAAGAAGGAGCCTATCAAATTATTATGTGAAAACAAAGTAGCAGCCGACTTATCTAAGCCTAGTGGCTACAAGAGTGGAACCAAATATACAGACGCAAGACACCACTTTATAAGAGAAAAATTGAGTCACCCAAGTGACTGTGGAGCACATGTCTTCAGACCAAATGCTGGCATACATGATGGGATAACTTGTGTCAAAGTCCCGCCATCATATGTTGCTAGAAGAATTTGTACTGAAAATGTGATTTTTTTCTAGGCATGATTCTAATAGAGTGTGAGAATTAGTAATCTATGCCTAGACAGCGTATATATATCTTTTGCTTTGCCATGGACACTATCATTCTTTGCCGGCCAGTGTGGCCGTGTGGTTCTAGGTGCTTCAGTTTGGACCCGCGTGACGGCTACAGTCGCAGGCTTTAATACTGCCTCGGGCATGGATGTGTGTGATTTCCTTAGGTTAGTTAGGTTTAAGTAGTTCTAAGTTATAGGGGACTGATGACCTCAGAAGTTAAGTGCCATTGTGCTCAGAGCCATTTGAACCATTTGAACTATCATTCTTTCTCCTGTCGAGTGTATAATACAATAGTTTGTGTAACTGTGTTTGATGTGTTAATGTGTGCAATAAATCTTACAGTTTCAGTAAGATACTGCCAGCAAATTACTCTGCTGACGAATTCACATCAGAGTGTTTGTTGATGGCACAAATATAAAAATATAAATTAACCACTTCAAAGCGTCTTTTTTAAAAAGTTCTTTCATAGAAGAAAACTTACTCGTTATCATGTAACTGAAACGATGCCATCAACATTAGCACTAGTAGGAAAACAGTGTAAGTTGTAGTTATCACACACAGCAAATATTAAAAAGCCCAGATTGGAACCAATTTTTATGCTAACAGTCTGAATAAAAGTGCAGTCGACAAAACCAATGACAGAAATTGAAGTGAGTGAGAACACTCAGCCATGAAACTTCCTGGCATATTAAAACTGTGTGCCCCACTGAGACTCGAACTCGGGACCTTTGCCTTTCGCGGGCAAGTGCTCTACCATCTGAGCTACCGAAGCACGACTCACACCCGGTACTCACAGCTTTACTTCTGCCCCTATCTTGTCTCCTACTTTCCAAACTTTACAGAAGCTCTCCTGCGAACCTTGCAGAACTAGCACTCCTGAAAGAGGGATATTGCGGAGACATGGCTTAGCCACAGCCTGGGGGATGTTTCCAGAATGATATTTTCACTCTGCAGCGGAGTGTGCGCTGATATGAAACTTCCTGGCAGATTAAAATTGTGTGCCTGACCGAGATTCGAACTCGGGACCTTTGCCTTTCGCGGGCAAGTGCTCTACCATCTGTGCTACCGAAGCACGACTCACGCCCAGTACTCACAGCTTTACTTCAGCTGATGACCTCAGAAGTTAAGTCCCATAGTGCTCAGAGCCATTTTTTTAGACTTCTCTTGGCCGGGAATGCCCTTTTTGCCATTGCTAGTCTGCTTTTGACGTCCTCCTTGCTCCATCCATCATTGCTTATTTTACTGCCTAGGTAGCAGAATTCCTTAACTTCATCTACTTTGTAACCATCAATCCTCATTTTAAGTTTCTCGCTGTTCTCATTTCTACTACTTCTCATTACCTTTGACTTTCTTTGATTTACTCTCACTACGTATTTTGTACTAATTAGACCATTATGTTTAGCAGACCATGTAATTCTTCTTCACTTTCCCTCAAGATATCAATGTCATCAGCGAATTGTATCATTGATATCCTTTCACCTTGAATTTTAATTCCACTCCTGAATCTTTCTTGTATTTCCCTCGTTGCTCCCTCGATGGACAGATTGAACAGTAGGGGCAAAAGGCTACATCCTTGTCTCACACCCATTTTAATATGAGAACTTCGTTTTTGGTCGTCCACTCTTATTATTCCCTCTTGGCTGTTGTACATATTGTATATGACCTGTCTCTCCTTATACCTTACCCCTACTTTTTTCAGAATTTCGTACATGTTGCGCCTTTTTACATTGTCAAACGATTTTTCCAGATCGATAAATCCTATGAACGTATCTTGATTTTTCTTTATATTTCCATAGTTATTTCCTTTGATGGTTTTTTCTCTAATAATAATTCTCTTCTTGTATCTAATATCACATATTGTATTACAATACAAAGTCTCAATTATTAACATGGGTATCTAAAACATCTAAGCCTTGCACAAAAAGTTGTACATTATTCTGCCAGAAAATTCAACTTTCTTCCATGAGATATAAGAGTTCACATTAATGCCTTGCTTGATTTAAATATATAAATATATGGAAAAGTGCTTGTGTAGGCTTGATGAGTACTTGCGGATAATCTAACGACTCTTTTTGTACATCCATATTGTCATCTTTATTTTAAGTTTTGAGATTTTCTATTTTTAATGTGTTAGTCAAAATATGTATTACTTGTTTCTGTTTATGTAGCTGGAACAGTTTAAATTCCTACCCACGAATTTATTGGCATTTATGTATGATGCTCACAATAAGAACTGTCATATTGTCTCTTCACAGAAGGGTTATCCATAAACACTTAGTTCATTAATTTACCTGAAGAGAAATTAAATGGTGAGAAACCACTCGTGCAACAGAGGTCAGATCAAACTGCCTGATACAACAATTGGAGGATTAACAGGGATGCATAACTGAGTGATAACTAGAGTCTAGATTTTGTGTAATTACATATTCTGTTCCTTTTTATGGAGTTATAATTACATTACAGAGATCCTTATTTCAAAATTTTAAATTACACATTTCGGCATATAAGTATAATATATATTTCACAGTATACACATAATTTGAGGTAATGTGATATTACTGCAGTATTAATATGCATTTTTGTAAGTCCCATATATTTTCGTTACATAGCAAGAAAAGAGAAAAATCAGATTTTACTGTTGTGTTTCTCATAAGGTCGCCAATCTTGATACAATTAAAGCTAAAATGGAAAAGTTTAATGCAGACAACAATGAGTCATTTTAAACACATTGTTTTCTTGTTCTCAGATGATTCACAGTGTGTAACAGTCAACTGCATTTAAGCTACCCAAGGTACCAGTTATGTCTTTGTTGTCATCAAGGTTAAAATATAGATTTCTATTGACAGTGCTTTAACCACTGACAATAAAATAGTTCTCTGCCAAATTTGTGATAAAGATATAGGATATAGGATAAAGTCTCAAACTGGACGAACTTTAAATGGTTCATATGGCTCTGAGCACTATAGGACTTAACATTTGAGGTCATCAGTCCCCTATAACTTAGAACTACTTATGCCTAATTAACCTAAGGACATCACACACATCCATGCCGAAGGCAGGATTCGAACCTGCGATCGTAGCGGTCATGCGCGGTTCCAGACTGAAGCACCTAGAACTGCTCGGCCACACTGGCTGGCGGACGAACTTTACAAAGAACAAAAAACTCTTCATATTAGAAATGAACGATGGATTTCTTCAAAGAAACAGGTTCTACTAACACAGTTGCAGGGACAGCCTACATAAACTAATAGTGCATTTTACAGAGAATTGTGCTATGCATTTGTTATGGAAATTCTGCAATATAACATTCCTGATGAATCCTTTCTCAAGAAAGCCTTATCTGGATTCTTGCTATGTTGACATATTAGAAAAATAGGAATGGTTGACATTGGCAAACCTTCTATATAAATTTCTGCTGATGAGACAATGGATGCTGTAAGCCATTTCATGCCTAATCTAATTGTTGGCAAGTTGGACTCTGAGGCTGCGTCTAAGCTGTATTTAATTTATTTTAAACTTTTCATGGTGACAAAAGGTTCAATAATTCCTAGATCAGTGATCATCAAATTCTTTTGTTCAAGAGCCAATACTGACATTGTGAGATGACATCTGGGACCTCATATGTAGCGATCTTATCATTAATTGGTAACCTACATAAATCGATATGTAATGAGTCCCCAGTAGACTAGCTATAGTAAGGGTGCAATACGTTGCCTGCCCCCATCCAAGTAGTGGCTTTTAGAAGCTGGAATTCTTTGAAACACTTCCTTTCACCTGTCTCAGGTTGTTGCCACCTTCAGCGACACCAAAATTATGACAATGTAATTGCCTGATGAAGTGTTATTGTGTTACCTCTGTGAGTGGATGATTAATTGTTTAGTAATACTAATTGTACTTACATTTAAATCCATTAAATCCATTATGTAATATGGGATAGGATCACAAATGTTTACTAAATGTTGGAATTTCATTTTCCTTCTACTCATTGCTTTGTATTAAAACATCTTAATTTAATTTGATATTCCTTGTTATAAATATGCATGGTATTTGAAGATGACCATCTCTATAATGTACATTTATGAACCTGTCTTACTTACGATTGAAATTTGTACCATGGTAGCTGATTGCTATGAGGCACACATGCCCCTGACTTGTCCTAGAGACACAGTATCATAAAACCACAGCTGAGAACTGCAGGCCACATGAATACTTGATTCAGGCCGCATGCAGGCTGCAGTTTGACGACCGTTGTGCTAGATTAATTAATGTTGGACTTCAAGTACTATGGCCAGATGGCATAAAAGAAGGTAGGATCCTACTGCCTTATACAGATGCAGCTCCACACATATTGAAATAGGGGAAATCATTTACTGTATTTCATCCAAACATAGGGCATGTTGTATGTACAGCTCATGCATTGCAACAAGTGATAGAGACAGTCAGATATCAGTTCTCATAAGTAAATACACCGATATCAGCAATGAGGATTGTTTTCATGGAATGTCCTTATGTGTGCAACGCTACAAGGAGCAGCTACCTGATGTTCTTCTGCCTGCAGAGCCAGTGAGAACAAGGTGGGCGTGTATTTCTATGGTAAGCACTTTAAACTGTGATGTCAGCGATGGAGAACTTTTCTTCTGATCCTGGAGTGCCCGTGGGTAAATCCTTGTCAGCTTTCGAGAGTTATAAAGTGCTCAGTTTAGTTTCATATATCGCAAGTCGCTTCCCAACAGTATCAAGACTGGAGACTTCAAGTATGCCTCTCCAAGAGGCTGTAGGAATAATGTCAGAGGCAGTTTGGAAGGTTAGTGTTGTATCAGGTGAAGTGGGCGGTATAGTTTCCAATAAACTGCAATCTATACTGAATAAGAACCCTGTATATTCGAAGCTTGTTATTTTGTCTATCTTATTTAATGGTGAAATTGTAGAAGCCCCTGAGAATATTATTCCTAGCACAATCCCTTTGCGTAAATCAGCACCATAGGTCTCTTGTGAAGTGAGCGATCTTTCTCAGTCCATAAAAACATATTGTGAGACAGAAGACTGTGCACAGCAACTGAACATTTGGAAAAATGTATTATAATTAATTGTGCATTCTGTTCAAGTCTGACTTAAGTGCTTCAATTGGAGACACTTGCACTTCCGTACTCAGAAGTGAACTGATTAAGAATTAATAAAGATCTTTGACTAGCCTACCTGTGAACTTATTTTTCTAAGAAAAAAAGAAAAATTTTGGATTTTATATGTAACTGCTTCATAACACATTTATTTAAATGTTTCACCTATTTTGGTTACATGTTTGTGTCGATATTTCTTAATTAGATACTGTATAAAGTTCGGACTCTAGCAGCACACTGTGCACTCGAAGTTCATCCATGTATATTCGACCTATTAACATTATCGGCTCTCACGTGCTATATAGTCATTCATACTCGGCAATCCCTTTTATCTGACCTGATAACACTTTGCAGTAACACAACACGACTCTGGTAGAGGTTGGTACACCAGCAAATAAACAGCAAGCTAATCTTATAAAAACATGGTATATTCTTGATGTCCTATATCCTCCAGTTCCTTTGGTGTACATTAGTTTCAACAAATATGCAAAGCTACACGTGGCACTCATCAGACTCCACAGAGCCTATTTGACCGATGATAATTGAGAGAGACAGGACACTTCCCTGTTACCTTCACTCTTTTACCTTTATCTTCAGTTTCGTACAATCTGTATTGCAGTTTTCATTTGTATCTTTTGAACAGTGAGTGATCATTCATCTCAATCTAGTCAAGTTCCAGATGCCTCCTGCATCACATCACCACAGAAGCAAGTTACATATTTTACTTTTACTGTGTTTTCTCATAGTTTAATTCTTAAATTCCTTATGTGTGTTTGTATTTAAGAGTATAATGTCGCATTTAAGTAACTGTAAAGTGTAGTTTCGCGCAGTCTGTAGTGCAGTCGTCATGTGTTTGTTTTGAATGCCCAGTGACCATTCGTCTCAGCCTAGTCAAGGTTCCAGCTGCCTCCTGTATCACCCCAACACAGCAGAAAGTTACATATTTAGCTTTTTCTGTGTTTTTTTCCCTAGATTAATTCTAAAATTCCTTGTATTTTGTCTGTTTAAGAGGTCTAATCTCCCGTTTTAGTAACTATAAAGTGTAGATTTGTGCAGTCTGTTGCACTGTTGTCAGTTCTTTCGGATGGCCAGTTGCACAACCTGGTAAGGTTTCGGCCTCCATAGGTGACATATCAGGACTGCAGCAAGTTACATAGTTAGCTTCCTCTATGTATTTTTATAGGTAATTTTTAAGTTAGTAGTGGTTAGAAATTATGTTGCTACGTGCTGATGCAGGAGGGGCTGGCAGCCGTTCGTAAACAGCTGAAGACATTTTTGACCATGGGCAGCCATCTTCAGGGTGATACCTCAAGGAATAGCAGTGGTGGAGATTCTCACACTTTGCATGGGACACCTCAGGCGTCACATGTTTCCCCCACAGGCTTTGCTGCCAAGCTACCTCACAAATGTGCTGCATCCAGCCTCACCACAAGGTGAATGGTGGATGTAAAGCATTTGCATTCGAATTGCTCATGGTGGAGAGCCAATGTGGAGACTTCCCCTCTGGCCTCACCCATTTACCCTGTGAGAGAACAGTAGGTTGCTCATTCAGCAGGGTTTGAACAACTACACAGGAGGAAGAGTGTGTGAGTCATCAGGATTTCCAACGTTAGGCATATTATGGAACACTTCAGAGAAATAGTCACCAGGGCAGAAAGAAATCCAATATGCATTTGGTATGACTGTTGGGGACCTCATCCAAGATATGAAGGAGTCCCTGTTGTGACTATCGAGCATACAGGATGCAATCATCTGTAATTTGTGGCTAAAGACAGCGCCAATGACATCTGTCAAATGGATGCTGGAGCCATCCTCAGTTCTTACAGTTGGCTGCGGAAGTGGTGAAGACTGCTGGACTCATGTGCATGGTAAAAGTTGAGTTCACTATTTGCAGTGTCGTTTCCAGAACTGATCAAGGCTCTTTGATTTGGTGCCAAGTGTAGGGTCTCAATCAAAGGCTCCACCACTTCTGTGACAGTCTGCAGTTTTCTGGACCGACGCTATTAGGTGGAGAATTATAGGCCTCACCTTGAAAAATCAGGGGTGCACTACACAAAGGAAGCAGCTAATCATGTACCACAGTACTTGTGGAGTGCACATGGAGATTTTTATGTTAGGTGGTAGCTTAAGGCTCTCTGATAAACACTCATCAGTTGATACAGAGAGAGCGAAATCAGAGAGCGAACTCAGACCATGTACAAAGTAAGGACATTTTGACAGTCAAGTGTTAACAATAAGTTGTGGAAATATTTGTAAAAAAAGTCCTGAATTTACTGCCCTCAAGGAAAGCTGTCATGCACAAAATATACTCGTAAATGAGAGCTGGGCAAAACACTATGTAAGAAGCTCTGAAATATTTAGCGAGGCATGGAATGTATAGTGAAAAGACAGAATAGACGCCATAAGAGGGGAGTCTTCAATGTAGTTCACAAATGTATTGTTTTTATCGAGGTCGAAGTTGAGTCTGAATGTGAAGTTAGCTGGATATGTGTAACAGGTCTAGGTGAAATCAAGTTAATTATCGAATGTTTTTACGGGCCAATTCCGCCATGACATTTTTAGACTCATTCAAGGAAAGTAGTAGTCTATAAATACCCAGAACATGCATTAGTAGTTTGAGGTGAACTTTACCTACCGAGTATAGATTGTATTCGTTGTATGTGGTATGGTCAGGCAGTCCTGCGAAGTACTTTCGAGCACATTTTCCGAAAACTGTCTTGAGCAGCTAGTTTGAATGCTCACAAACAATGGAAATGTTTTAGACCTTGTAGCTACAAACAGGCCCGACCTTATCGACAGTGTCAGTTCAGATATAGCGATTACTGAACAAGATGTCATGTGCTGTTGCGATGTGCTGGGCTGGAGAAGAGTTTGTACCTCTTTAATTCAGACGAATTTTGCTTGAAAACGAGACATGCACTCGACCCTCTCCTTATCTACCAACTAATTAATTATGCTCACAACGGTAACAGAAGGGAATGACGGTGGACCCTGCTAGTTGTTAAGATAAGGAGTGCACACTCACAATAGTTTAATAAAAATCTTAATCTACTCAAAAAAGATAACTTTATCATAATAAGCAACAGGAAATGGGACTCTGCCTATATCTGCGAAATGATATGCGGATTAAATATTACAATGAGATTTATTATACAGGGTGTCTTAAAAGACTTTCGCTGATTACATAAATTGATAACTCAGGCTAGAAGAAAGATACAAATATGAAACTTGTGTCGAGTTGTTTACAACTATCAAAGCTTTTTTCTGTTTTAGGTTCGCAGTACATAAGAAGTGGATGAGGTGTAGTGCCCAAGAAGCCATGTTAACAAATCAGGAGAAGGCACAGTTTGTATAATAGTACCATGAAACACGATCACCAACCACAATGCAGAGACACTTCCAGACAACATTTGGAAGTAATCCACCTGATGTCAAGAGCATTAAAGCCTGGTACGAGAAGTTCAAGAAAACAGGATCGGTTGCTGACCTTCTGAAGTCTGGTCGACCAAGAACCTCAGCAGACAGGGTGGAAGCTGTAAGGCAGTCTTTTCTGCGAAGACCGAAAAAATCGGTACGCAGGTCATCACGTGAATTACAAATGTCAAAAAGCTCTCTCCATGACATTTTACACAAACGTTTATTGTTTCGTGCATACAAAGTGCAAATCGTTCAGGTCTTGTTGCCCAATGACAGTACACGTCGATATGACTTTGCGATAGAAATGCTATCACGTATTGAGGACGATGATGGTTATCTCAGACGAATTGCCTTTTCCGCGACCTTTTTTGTCAGTGGAGTGGTGAATCGCCATAATGTGCGCATTTGATTTGGGGTTCACAACCCCCTGCCGAGGTCATGGAGTGCACCAGAGACAGTCCAAAGGTGAATGTTTGGTGCGCGCTATTGCACGATCGAATTATCTACATCTACATCTACATGATTACTCTGCAATTCACATTTAAGTGCTTGGCAGAGGTTTCATCGAACCACAATCATACTATCTCTCTACCATTCCACTCCCGATCAGCGCGCGGGAAAAACGAACACCTAAACCTTTCTGTTCGAGCTCTGATTTCTCTTATTTTATTTTGATGATCATTCCTACCTATGTAGGTTGGGCTCAACAAAATATTTTCGCATTCGGAAGAGAAAGTTGGTGACTGAAATTTCGTAAATAGATCTCGCCGCGACGAAAAACGTCTTTGTTTTAATGACTTTCATCCAACTCGCGTATCATATCTGCCACACTCTATCCCCTATTACGTGATAATACAAAACGAGCTACTCTTTTTTGTACCCTTTCGATGTCCTCTGTCAATCCATCCTGGTAAGGATCCCACACCACACAGGAATATTCTAACAGAGGACGAACGGGTGTAGTGTAAGCTGTCCCTTTAGTAGACTTGTTGCATCTTCTAAGTGTCCTACCAATGAAACGCAACCTTTGGCTCGCCTTCCCCACAATATTTTCTATGTGGTCTTTCCAACTGAAGTTGTTCGTAATTTTAACACCCAGGTACTTAGTTGAATTGACAGCCTTGAGAATTGTACTATTTATTGAGTAATCGAATTCCAACGGATTTCTTTTGGAACTCATGTGGATCACCTTACACTTTTCGTTATTTATCGTCAACTGCCACCTGCCACACCATACAGCAATCTTTTCTAAATCGCTTTGCAACTGATACTGGTCTTCGGATGACCTTACTAGATGGTAAATTACAGCATCATCTGCGAACAACCTAAGAGAACTGCTCAGATTGTCACCCAGGTCATTTATATAGATTAGGAACAGCAGAGGTCCCAGGACGCTTCCCTGGGGAACACCTGATATCACTTCAGTTTTACTCGATGATTTACCATCTATTACTACGAACTGCGACCTTCCTGACAGTAAATCTGACAGTAAATCATGATTCCAGTCGCTCAGCTGAGACGATACCCCATAGGCCCGCTGTCTGAAAGAACAAACACCAAACATACGATAGTAGCCCAATTTCATGTTTACCCAGGTTTTTGAGTGATCTTAGCTTAAACTGGTAATTGCCATTTTAATGATAGTAATTTTTTACCCAAAAATGTGGTCTCCCATCTCCAACCACTACTGTGCTTCTATTAGCCCCTCCCCCATCTCCATCCCCACAGTCCCTTAGTGTCCCCTGTATCCTGAAACTGCAATTCTTAACATGTACCTCAATTCAATAACACCATGAAACGTCAGAGATCATTCACCAACCCCGAGGAGGATAAAAAGAAGAAAACTGTTTCATTCCTCCACTGTTTCTCGTTATTATTATTATTGTCATTTACTAATAATTTCTTTGTCTTACAGTGCAGAGAACGCCTGATGGTAACGCAGTCAACTAGCATGATATATATAAATCAAATTGTTTTCCACTGCACTTACCTGGTTTTATGGACTTTAGATTCCCACCATCTGTTTCATCCATCTTTTAGCCTGTAACACAGCAACAGTGTTCCCCTGCTGGCATATCACTGTTCGATGTAAAAGAACTATTCTTCTATGATCATGAGTTACCGGTATCAGCTACATCAGTAACACCATCCATGTGGTCACAGTGGCATAACACATGCATTAACATGTTTGTATTCACATTTATGTACAGCTAAATGAGAGTGATAGCAAATGTATAGATGTGTGATGTCCTCTGGTCGTGAGTTCAATACTCTAACAGTGTTTGAAAATCCTCAGCTTAGTGGTAAGAATGTTATGTTTTCATCATACAAATGGTGGCAGTTATGTGAGAATTTTTCAAAGGCAGCTTCTCTCTTCAATGATGAAGCTCTACCCCCTGTGTTATTAGGTTGTCACTCTGTGTGTCGGTGGCTAACCAAAAACTGTTAATATTATCAGTGATGAGAATATGTTAAAGTACACCCATTTACAAGTGGCGACATTCAGACTTGGTGTACACCAGTTCAGCATTTCAGTGGGCAGTAAATGACAGAGTTCGTTGGTGGAATTATGTATATAGATGTTTTGGCAATGTTTAGTATGCTCTTCCAGAGCTGACTAATGAATGGTGCATCACCATTATTTGATGCAGATAAAGAAATGTGTGCATTCTCAAATACGTTTACATTCTCCACAATGGTATCCAAAATTTAAAGAGAAAGTAAATGCACTGTAAAAAATTATTTGTACCTTATGTCAAGCAAGGGTGCAGTGCTGTTGTAACACAGTCAGCAATGTGTAGTTGCACTATGGGGAAAAATGGGTGTGTCTACATTACCAAGTGACTCTAAGCTAGATAATAGCTATGCATTTTTACATGCACTTGAAGTACCGAAAATATGTGATAGGTCTTTTGTAAATAAAAATATCAAGTGAGAGTTACATGTTTGACAATTTTTTCTGGTTTCTTCACTAGATGTACAATAATTCTTGGGTGGAGAGAAATACATAGCATTGACTATCAATTACAGACATACATTTCTCTTTGGTAGATGCCTCGTTGACTGTATACATATTTCTTAATGAGTAGCTATTAAAGAGATACATTTTACATGACTAGAAATTACTACTATGTGTCCCACAGCAGTCACATCTTTTTGATACAATATTAGAGATTCTTATTGTACTGCAGTTACTGTCTTTCACAATATTAGAGAGAATGTTTTGATGCAATATTAGTGATTCCTTGGGATGTATCTATCGTCTTTGACCAGGGAGACAAGTAAAACAGAATATATATTAATAATATTGGAATGTTAGCTGCAGGTGAAGAAATAACTATATATGCAGTATATACACACATGCACACAGTCATCCATGTACATAGTATGCTCAGATTATATGTCATTTTTACATGCACACACAATGTGCGTCAAACCTCGTACACCCAAAAAAAATATGCACCTGTTTACGTAACTATGACAAATGATTCAGGCAACTATTCCACACCAACTATTTACACATACACTGAAGAGCTGAAGAAACTGGTAGACCTGCCTAATATCATGTAGGACCCCCACGAGCATGCAGAAGAGCCGCAATATGACATGGCATGGACTCGACTAATGTCTGAAATAGAGCTGGAGGGAATTGACACCATGAATCATGCAGGGCTGTACATAAATCCGTAAGAGTAAGAGGGGATGGAGATCTCTTCTGAGCACCACGTTGCAAAGCATCCCAGATATGCTAAATAATGTTCATGTTTATGGAGTTTGGTGGCCAGTAGAAGTGTTTAAACTCAGAAGAGTGTTCCTGGAGCCACTCTGTAGCAGTTATGGACGTGTGGGGGGTCACATTGTCCTGCTGGAATTGCCCAAGTCCGTCGGAATGCACAATGGACATGAATGGATACCGGTGATCAGAATGGATGCTTATGTATGTGTCACCTATCAGAGCTGTATCTAGACATATCAGGCATCCCATATCATTACAACTGCACACACCTCACACCATTACAGAGCCTCCATCAGCTTGAACAGTTCCCCACTGACATGCAGGATCCATGGATTCATGAGGGTGTCTCCTTACCCGTACATGTCCATCCACTCGATACAATTTGAAATGAGACTCGTCCGACCAAGCAACATGTTTTCAGTCATCACCAGTCCAATGTCGGTGTTGACAGACCCAGGTGATGCATAAAGCTTTGTGTCATGCAGTCATCAAGTGTACATTAGTGGGCCTTCGGCTCTGAAAGCTCGTATCTATGACGTTTCGTTGTATGGTTCACACGCTGACACTTGTTGATGGCCCAGTATTGAAATCTGCAGCAATTTGCATAAGGGTTACATTCAGTTGTTGTTGGTCCCATTCTTGTAGGATCATTTTCTGGCTGCAACACTGTCAGAGATTTGATGTTTTACCGAATTCCTGATATTCATGGTATACTCGTGAAATACTCGTATGGGAAAATCCCCACTTCATCGATACATCAGAGATGCAGTGTCCCATCTCTCGTGCGCCGACTATAACACCGTGTTGAAACTCCCTTTAATCTTGATAACTTGCCATTGTGGAAGCAGTAACCAATCTAAGAACTGCGCCAAACACTTGTTGTCTTATATAGGCGATGCTGACTGTTGCGCCGTATTCTGCCTGTTTACATATATTTGTATTTGAATACACATGCCTATACCAATTTCATTGGAACTTCAGTGTAAATACTCCATTCACGCACTCAGTCACTTAAGCAAATAGTGTGAGTACAGAAGAGACATGACATGAGAGGTCAATTTTAAGATGCGAGACAGTATGAACATCATGGTCTCATAATCGACTGCTTACTTGGTGTACCATATGTGGAGAAGAAGAAGAATTCTCAGCAGGTAGGAGGCATTCCAAGTAATCTTCGATCGTGAGAGGCATGGAAACAGGTGCTTTATACTAACTTCTCCAATATGACTTGTTTATGGCCTAAGAACTTTTAGCATTGCACTCGGTAATGGCATAAAAACCGAAATCTAGATAGTACAGAATGAAAATACAACAATATACAATCAAATGAATGTCTATTCTTTAAAAAATTTAGGGAAGGAGACTATAAGAAGTAAAATAAAATGTAGAATAATTTTTAGCACCAGAAACATTAAGAGGGAGAAAGAAATATGTTAAAATGTGTAGAGGTATTTGGCAACGCTGATATGGGGCTGGAGGATTCATTTTCTGGAAGCGAAGATCAGAGAATGTAGCAATGGATAATGAGATTGAGGGCTGTACTGAAATTGCAGTGTGTACCATAAATATCGACGAAAAAAGAAGGGACGATCTTTTGAGGCAGCAGTGTTAGGAGAGAGGTGAAATTAAAAATGTGCAGCCTATAAATGAGATGATCGATGATGATGAAGAAAGATAGTGTGCATTTCTCGAATTTAAAAATGCTGTTCCAACAGTATTCACAAATTTTCTATGTAAAAATAAGAGTTCATTGGTGAATGAGGAAAGAGAGCTCAAATTTGAGCAGGTCAAAACATAGAAAAAAGTAACATTCAAGAGATGTTCTCACTGGTGAGATAAATGTATGATGCAATTGGAACAGAGTCTCACCTTGTAAAAGAAGAATGGCAATGCTATTAATATTGTCAGCGAAGAAGCTGAGTAGCTCTGTGGTGCAGTGGTTATGATACTAAACTGTTGCATGGAGGCTCGTGAGGTCAAAACTCACCTGGACTGTACAATTTTAATTTCTATATTCGGTTCGAGTAAATTCTAGAAGTATCCACAAATCTCAACAATCATTGTACTGGAATGTTTTGTAGCTGTATATATACTGTATGTCTTCTGGTCGGAGGCAGTTCGCTCCGCACTCTTATTTGTCCAACTGCTGAATAACCCTTCGTTAAGTGAAGTTAGTGTTCGTCATTCATCTAATTACACCTTCTTCTACGTGACATTATTCTGGTGGAGACGCTGGGTATTGGAACTTGTGATAGAGCACATTATCGACAGCACAGTGGCTCCCATCAGGCTACGACAGAGCCGCCGTTTACGTGGTGAGAAACCCGAGTTCGAGCCATATTCAACAGATCGCAGTCTACCGGAGACAGAAGAAGAAGAGGACGCTACGATGACAGCAACTGTGTGCCACCACGAGACATCCTTCTCTGGTGACGATGGCCAAGATCCAAACAAGTGGCTGAAGGTATATGATCGTATAACCAAAACAAGTGGCTAAAGGTATATGATCGTATAGCCAAATTTAACAAACGGGACAACACTGTGTGTTTGGCTAACGTATTTTTCTACGCGGAGGGCACTGCCAAGCAATGGTATGAGAACAACGAGAAGTTCACAAGCTGGGAAGTATTCCAGGCGGAACTGCGCAAGTATTTCGGCGACACACAACGACAGAAGTGCAACGCTGAAGATAAATTAAAGTGCAGGGCACAGCGTCCAGGAGAAACTACAGCATCCAAGACGTCTTGGAGATCTGTAAAATAGTGTATCCTAGAATGAAGGAGGAAGATAAGATTGCACATCTCATGATGGGTGTTGCTGAGGACATGTATCAAGCCCTACTCCTGAAGGAGGTTTCGACAGCAGACGAGTTCAGAAAATGGTGCCAGTATATCAAGACAATGCATCAAAAAAGAGTTACACGCAAGATCTTTTAATGCCTTCCAAACATCGTATCGATGCCTGTGATGGAGGAAGCAACTGATTTCACAAGTGTTCTTCGTCAGATAGTGAGAAAGGAAGTTCAGAAAGCATTTGGATTGCACGGCGAGCAAAAAACCGAGACGCTTCAAGAGGTCATAAGGGAAGAAGTGGAACAGACATTGAACCTAATCTCTCGTCCTTCATTTTCCTTTAAAACGGTGAAAAAGTCGAGACTCAGGCGGAGTTATGTTCCTACAATGCCGCATGAGGAACCTGTTTGGGCACCAAGGAAGACTGGCGTCTGGAGGACCTGGGGTAACCTAGCAGTGTGTTTCCACTGCTGACGACCGGGACATGTGGTGCGCTATTGTCGAGAAAGGCGGCGGATATTTGATGACGCCCGCGCCAGAAGACAGCAGACCGATCTTAGCCGACGCGCACTCCGGGACGACGAAGATGAACAAGAAGATGTGGGTGCAGGACGACGTAGGCCACCATCGTCGCAAGCTAGCTGCTGAAGAGGACGCTCCCCAACACGCCGATCAAGGTCTCCATCGCGGTTTAGAAGCTCCAGCCGATCACCTAGCCGCCGCAACATGGAAAACTAAAGGGTGCGACCTTCCTTGGAGGTGAGGCTGCCGAAGAGAAAAATCCTCCGCCGTCAATCACTACAAAAATGATAGGAAACTACGTCGATATTCTCATGGATGGCCGACCAGCCCAAGCTCTTGTGGACTGTGGAGCATCATATTCACTTATTTCGGAGAAGTACCGTCGCCAGTTGCAGAAAACCGTATTCGTCGACAGCAAAACATCTCTGCTGAAGATAGCTAATAGGAAATATGTAACACCTACAGGAAGATGTACCATTCGTGTGGGTGTAAGTGGTCATACACAGCGCTTAGAATTCATCGTCTTACAAGACTGTAGTCATGACGTCATTCTCTGATGGGACTTTCTGTAAGCTTCTCAGGCAATTATAGATTGTGGTCGCTCGAAGATTATGCTAGACGAGATGAGATACTGTGGACAGGAAGATGTGCATCCGAATGTGTGGAGACTATGTGTGCTGGATGAAGTGATCATTCCTGCAGTCAGTGCTAGAAAGGTAACTGTCATGTGACATGCCACGCATCAGCCCATGGATGTTTTAGTGGAATGTAAGAGAAGCATACCACTGAAGAACAACTTGGTCATCCCAGCCTCTGTCGTGTTGTTTAACAACGGATTCGATGAATTGCGCATAGTTCAGTGTCACTGAGAACCGCAGATTTTTCAAAGACGCATGTGCATAGCAAACGCTGAGCCGTTAGTTGAAGAGCAGCTGAGCACCATAGAAACCTCCCATGCCGAGTCTGTTGGCGTAATTAGCGCTACCACTACGAGACAAGATCTTCTAGCTCGACTATCACCAGATCTCACTAAGGAACAACAGAAGAAGCTACTTGCCATTCTTCAAGAGTTTTCTGAATGCTTCAATCCACAGGTGAAGAGCAAATTAGACAAATCGATGGTGAAGCACCGGATTAGCACTGGAGACCATCAGCCAATAAGCCAGAGAGCATACCGTGTGTCAGCAACGGAACGTCGAATAATTCGCGACGAGCTAGAGAAAATGATGAAGAATGACATCATTCAGCCTTCGCAGAGCCCATGGTCGTCACCAGTGGTCCTCATCAGGAAAAAGGATGGCAGTTGGCGCTTTTGTGTTGATTACAGGAAGCTTAATAAGATAAATAAAAAGGGCGTTTACCCTCTTCCACGAATTGACGATAGACTAGATTGTCTGAAGGGGGCTAAGCTTTTCTCAACCATGGACATATACGTGGGATACAGGCAAATCGAAGTAGATGAGGCTGATCGTGAGAAAACTGCATTCATCACCCCTGACGACCTCTATGAGTTTAACGTAATGCCGTTTGGTTTGTGCAATGCACCAGCAACTTTTGAACGGATGATGGATAATCTTCTAAGGCACCTCAAGTGGACAGTGTGTCTTTGTTATTTAGCTGACATTATAGTGTTCTCAGAGACATTTGATGAACATGTAAAATGACTGAGGGCTGTTTTTAAGTGTCTCCAACAAGGCAGACTGAAACTTAATCCAAGAAAGTGTCTCTTTGGAGCAAAAGAAATCAGAATACTTGGACACCTCGAGTCAAACGAAGGTGTGCGGCCAGACCCAGAAAAGGTGAGATTTATAACGGAATTTCCTATTCCTAAAAGTATTAGAGATGTGAGAAGCTTCCCCATATTATGTTCGTATTACCATCGTTTTATCAAAGATTTTTGTATCAAAGCCAGGATACTCCAAGAGTTGTTAAAAGCTGATGCTAAATTTATCTCGGGTGGTGCTTAACAAGACTCTTTCGATGTGCTGCGAAAAGCTCTGACGACTGACCCTGTACTTTGTCTGTATGATGAGAGAGCACCTACAGAACTACACACAGATTCCATCAGGTATAGGATAGGTGCTGTTCTGGTGTAAATTTCGGAAGGAAAAGAGAATGTTACAGCCTATGCTTCTAGGACACTTACAAAACCGGAGAGAAACTACTCAACTACAGAAAGAGTATGACTTTTTGTGATCTGGGCTATGTGCAAATTTCGACAGTATAGAAGTTCCATGACACAACTGAGGCTGGAGATTTAGGATTTATTAACACATTCGATAGAATCCGTAAGAGATTTTTCTGGCCAGGTTTATTTAGGAGTGTCCGTCACTATGTGTCGCCCTGCCGAGAGTGCCAGAGAAGAAAGGCAGTTCCTCAGAAATCACCTGGCCGACTCAAACCAATTCCACCAGCCGAAATGGCTTTCCAGCGCGTTGAGATTGATCTCCTCGGACGATTTCCAACGTCTGCTAGTGCCAATAGATGGATTATTGTGTGCACTGATTATCTGACATGCTATGCCATTACAGAAGTCGCGAAAACAACCGAAGCATTCGAGGTAGCCAAATTCATCGTGGAAGAGATTGTATTAAAACACGGTGCCACAAGATCGTTAATTAAGATTGAGGGGAAGTTGTTCACTCGAATCTTGTCACAGAGATGACGAGTGCCTACCACATCCGCAAACTAATGGGCTTATTGAACGCCTTAATAAGACCTTGGCCGACATGCTATCAATGTTCATCAATGTTGAGCAGAGCAACTGGGGTGAGGTGCTACCATTCGTGACGTTTGCCTACAACACCGCCAAACAAGACAGCACAGTACGACTCACGCTCCGTCCTCACAGCTTTACTTCTGCCAGTACCTAGTCTCTTACCTTCCAAAGTTTACAGAAGCTCTCCTGCGAACCTTGCAGAACTAGCACTCCTGGAAGAAAGGATATTGTGGAGACATGGCATAGCCACAGCCTGGGGGTGTTTCCAGAATGAGATTTTCACTCTGCAGCGGAGTGTGCGCTGACATGAAACTTCCTGGCAGATTAAAACTGTATGCCGGACCGAGACTCGAACTGGGGACCTTTGCCTTTCGCGGGCAAGTGCTCTACCAACTGAGATACCCAAGCACGACTCAGGCCCCGTCCTCACAGCTTTACTTCTGCCAGTACCTCATCTCCTAGCTTGGGTAGCTCAGTTGGTAGAGCACTTGCCCGTGAAAGGCAAAAGTCCCGAGTTCAGGTCTCCATCCGGCACACAGTTTTAATCTGCCATGAAGTTTCATATCAGCACACACTCTCCTGCAGAGTGAAAAATCTCATTCTGAAAAGACACCGCAGGCTTTACGCCATTTTTCCTGGTGCATGGACGTGAGGCGACTACGACGATGGACACTGTGTTTCCGTTACATCCTGATGACGTGGACGATGGCTACATCAGCCAGGTGTTAACCAGAGCTGATGAAGCTCGGCAGTTAGCACGACTCCGCACGCTACAGTCTCAAGAAAACGATGGCCGAAGGTTGTCTACCAGCCTGGTGACCTCGTCTGGGTCTTTACTCCTGCTCAGAAGGTTGGTCTCTCTGAGAAGCTCCTCAGGCGCTACTTTGGACCTTATAAGTTTGTAAGACAGTTGTCTGATGTTACTTATGAAGTTGAAGATTTCGACCCCAACACAAGACGACGAAAGATCAGAGATACGGTCCACCGCCTTCTAATGAAGCCCTATAAGGATCCTGCAACCCAGCGACAGGCAACAAGCGGAAAGGTGACGAAGAGCTTAGCGGCAAAAGAAGTTCTAAGAAGATCACCGCCAGGGCGAGAATCAGTTATCAGGAGTCGGAGTAAGCAGGACCGGTGACTCGTTACCGGACTAGGAAGTCGTAACACCGAGACGCTGTTTTCTTAAGGAGGAAACAATGTCGCAGCAGAAGCTCAGTAGCACCGTGGTGTAGTTGTCATGATACGAAACTGTAGCATGGAGTGTCATGAGTTTAAAACTTACGTGGACTGTACTATTTTAATGTCTATATTCGGTTCGAGTACATTCTAGAAGTATCCATAAATGTCAAGAATCGTTGTACTGGAATGTTGTGTAGCTGTATATATACTGTATGTGTTCTGGCCGGAGGTAGCTTGCTCTGCATTCTTGTATGTGCAAGTGCTGAATAGACCTTCGGTAAGTGAAGTTAATGTTCGTCATTTCTCTAATTACACATTCTTCTACATGACAGTATAAGTGTACAAATAATTGTATTTTCTTTTGTAGATTTAAGAATCTTGGGGGCATTTCTGTTTAATGTAAGGAGTAAGTTGGTGAACATAAGATGTATGTGGTCAACTAAGGAAGCACAATTTAGTGCAAGAAGGGGGTATATATATTTGACCACACAACTCTTGGTCCGCAGAGGTCGGCAGAACATAATTAATTTCTTAATTTATGAGAGAGTGAAATATAAATCATACTGTGCATTAAGATTTGGGGACAAATTTCAAGGGGTTAAATGTGTTACTTGTAGCATTTTGGATGGGTTTCTTGTGTAATATGTGAAGTTTATTTGTAATCGTTGTTCGCACAAAATTTGGTGCATTGGGTCGTCAGATCTCATTAAAATTTTAATTGCTTCTGAGGATAAAACATGTAGTTACATGCTAAGTATGAACTTAGTTCTGTGGGTATATTACATTGTTTAATTCTATGATGTGTGTTATTTTGGAAGGGTTTTGAATAGATTTGGTGTAAAATTTTGGGGACAACTTCCTACTACGTTTGAGAGAATTATCCTAGAGATAAGTGTTTTGTTATGCAATCAGGATATTGGTGGATTTAGAATGCAGTTATCTGCTAAATTGAAAAGAAAGTTAAATGGGTGATTTCTGCGTAAGGTAGTATTAGTTTTAAAGTTTCCACTTAGTTGCGGTAAAATTTTAGAGAACTGACAAAATGTTAATTAATTTATGGTGTTAAACAAATTTCATAGCACCAGAGCCGCGTTTCCTAGTGCGAACATGAACATACCATTTAAAATGTCGAGCTGAATCAAGTGTTTTGCCTATGATATAAAATCAGTTTTCCTTTTCTATCGTTTTTGTGAATCTATAAATTTCACTGGGAAGGGCGTTGAGTGCCTGATCTATAGGGATTCAGGAAGTTATATGATTACTCCACCATAGTCATATTTCGACAGCTATCGTCCTTCAGCACCGGCGGTGACTGCGAGTTGACGCATGTTCGGTACAGTACATGGCCTAGGCGATCATGGAATTTTGCAGAGGTGGCTGGCATGTTAGCGATATGAACTTCGATGGCAGAACACTGATTGTGAGCAGTTGTAATATTGCTACATGAATTTGCTATGCTGAAATCGGGTGCTAATAGTAGAATAAAAGCGGGTTAAAAGCTGTGAGCTGTCTGGGGAGAAGTTAACTGTGCATTACTGCGCAACTGTTTCACCAGGTAACTAGCCTAGGTTTACCACATTACCAATCACACTAACATTGATTATAATCTTTTACAGTCATACAACAACCGGTAATATATCTATATATAAAAAGGAGAATTTAAATAAAAAGAAAGAAATCAGTTTATATTTGGAAATTTATTTTAAGATTGTTCATTGAAATTTCAGCATATTATACGTGAGTTATAACTGAGCTGGTGCCTTGTTTAAGGATTGTAAAAATGTGAGATTTTAATCTTACGGAACACATCAAATATGGAGCCAAGATTGGGAGACTGCATACAACCCTGCATTCACAAAACAACACCCAAAGAACGTTGAAACATAAGCAAGAAGAAATTAACCACAACCAACAGATTCAGTTTTCACCCAAAGAAATTACGTTCGTAACACAATCCTGTCCGTCATGTAATTACCACACACTGGTATACTAAATTCATATTAACTCTTTGTGAAATCTTCCCAAAAAGAATAGCTGAAGGCTACTTTGATGATTACACCACGTGGTCAACTTGGTTTACACAAAGCGTATAACTCCACAATAATTTTGATAGTTAAAATAAATTAGATCGAAAAGCAAATTACAAAAGAAAAACCTCGAACTGGTTATTAACGTCTTACTGTTAACCTGACGGGTCAAACAGTTATATAAGCACGTGGTACTGGTCTCGCAAAGTATACCCCACGTGGGTTGAACATAAAGAAAAGTTGCTATATTGAAAATATTGTCAAGACGACACGTTATAATCACACAAGCATTCGCATTTAAGATTGATCTTAGTTAGAGTTACTGATCAACACGTGGTTCCACTTTACTCACAAAGTAGTAACAAAGCAACAACCGGAAAATAATATGAACTTCACACGAGAATTACACTACGCTGCAATTTAAGATAACCTTAGATATTTTAGAGTTAAACCCGAAATAAAGATGATTAAATTTTCAGTTAGGCTGAACTTAACAAATCCATTGTCCTATGGACTTAGCAGACACGCGCTTAGCCGGAGATCTTACCACTTCAGACGCTCGCCACCGCCAGACTGCCACCGCGCTACTACCGAGCGTGCTTCCTGAGGGTGGCTCACAAAGACAAACGGAAGGGGCCAGAGGGGCAGCTTCCTATACCAACATGACAACGGACGGACAGAACCATACTAAGGATAGAAACCTCTCTGCTTTAAGAAAGCGTAGCTACCTGTTCCGACGTTGGTCCTACTGTTCTCTAGCAGACAGGCTTGTCTGCTACCCTCAAGCATGCAACTACAAATACATTTGCTCATTCATACTCTCACACAGAAGGGAAGGGGGATGACAGTATCTTATCATATACAGTATATAAAAGAAAGCGGATGTAGGTTCCGTATGAGACTGTGTGACATGAATTACATATAAACTGTGTTTTAAAGTGTAGTAGTGTGACAGATCGTTCTTGTTTATGTGTAAAAGTAACACGTTCTACTACTCAGTCTCCTCCCAGATAGTCATAAACGCCACAGTAAATTTAGAAGAGGAATTTATTCCATAAATGACAACAGATTTAAGAAATCAAACATGAAAGGAATCCAACAGAGACCTTTCATAACCCCAACGCTCCGGGAAAAGACTGTGCAGGGAATTTTCTGGCCATGCTAGGACATTCCCAAGCAGGCTTCTCACACCCTACTTAAACCAAAAGTGTAAAGAAAAGGCAAAAGGTCACCAGCTACTTGCTAAAACACAATAATTTCAACAAATCTTTAAAATCTACTAATTTCAAACAGAAAAAAAGAACACAATCTGTGACACCTATTTAAAAGATAGTGTAGACCTAATTCGGTCAGCTAGTAAAAACAATGGTTCCTGTGTCATTAATATGAAAACAATTTCTGTTTGTTACCCTTATGGAGTTCACCAGTATTTGCTCATTGCAAGAGCCAACTGATCACAGGCAAATTTATGACTGTTTATTAACAAGCAAAATTTATGAAAATAGCAAAGGTGCCACAGCAATTAAAAAAGAACATGAAATAACATCAGTATTATAAAGCAGAACATTACAATGCACAATCCGCAAAAGCAAAAATTGATAAGAAAAAAAAACATGTTTTACAAAGTGTTTATCGCAAAATAAATTCTATATCTTATAAAACTAATAATTTGTAGAATTAACATAACTATGTGGCATTAATTTAATCACTCTACTATATTTCAGTTAGTTAGCAAACAATGAGCACTGTGTCATTATACTGAAAATACAATTAATTATGTGATTGTTACCCTTAAGGGGTTCCTCACTATAAATATGCCCCATGCAAAGGCTAATCGATCACAGTCCAATGAGAATGAATAGCAATCTGACTGATAAACAAAGCAATGCCACATGAATGAATTTAAGAAACAAAATAACACAAATCTAATACATCACACAAGAACAAACATTAATCAAAAAAAACAGTACAATAGTCAATATCTAATAAAAAACACCAATAATTAAAACACCTGCAAAATACAAGAGTCAAAGTCTAAAATAAACAATAAATAGAACACCTGAAAAATACGAGAGTCAAAGTCTAAAAAAAATTAATAAATAGAACACCTGCAAAATACGAGAGTCAAAGTCTAAAAAAAAACAAAAATAGAACACCTGCAAAATACAAGAGTCAGTCTAATAAACACCAATAAATCGAATCCCTGCAAAACACGCGAGTCAAAGTTTCTGTGACAGAAACACACGTATATGCATTGAACTAAGAACCGTATAATCACTGTTCACTGATACACTCACTCACTAGTGCCACTGTTCTGAGGCACAATATAAGGGGAGGGGAAGGGGGTGCGTCGCCGCAGCTGTCAGTAGGGATTTTTGTCCATCTGTTGCGTGCAATCCCGCCGTCTCTGCCCTCTCATGAAGTTTCTCTTGGTGGTCTGTGTCACGTACATCTCGATTTGGTTCCATGTTTGTGTTGTTAAATTCGTGCGGTATCCTCGATTGACACGCCAGGTTGATATTCCTGGGCAAGGATGGCACTTAGTGGCTCTTCTTTTGTGCCACCCTTAGCGACCAGAGAACATCGAACCATGATTTACTGTCGCTTGACAGTAGGCATCCATCAGGAAATGTTGATAGGCGTCGTTGAAGTCTGCCAGTTTCTCTGGACAGTACCTGTCAAAAGGCTCCACGCCCCTTGTGTTGTTTCTCCGCGGCCGTCTCGTCACGGTCGCGTGCGTGTGGTGCGTTGCCAGCAGATGGATTTCCGCGCGGTGGACCGCTCGCCCATCTCAGGTCGTCGCCTTCAGGAAGGGTCGCACGGGGCGGCCGCCCATTACCTCCAGGTGCAAGGGAAAGTGTTTGCCGCATGCCTTTCTTTTGTGGTCGACCGCGCTCCCGAAGTGGCCCGGTTGACAGCGTCCCCCGCTGGGAAACCCGCCAGTTTACAACTAGTCCGGCTGCTCCCGCTGTCTCGTAAGAGTTTAGCCGGTTCGCTTTCACGTTCTCAACTGCATTCACAGAAATTTTTCATCATCCTTATGTGATTACACAATGTCATACATAATACCACTTAGTATTGTCTTTCACAATTTTTAAGAACAAAGTGAGACTTAATTTTTTTTATTTATTTTTTATTTTTTATAAAAATAATTAGATGAATCGACAATATAAAATAAAATTTAAATGACTTGACACTGTAAAAAAATAAAAGTGAAATGACTTTACAATGTAAAAAAAATAAAAAATTAAATGAACTGACAATATAATATTTAAATCCACATCACTAATGTGGTTCACTTACGTTTTAATAAATCCAATGCTACTTATTAATTCACTAAAATGAATAGGATTATGCCTTGTGCAAGTATAGGTCAGGACAGCATAGGGTTCACATGTTATTTACACACACATACATGCACACCTGTTGTCTATTCTACAAACTAACTACCCATAAACATGCATTACTCAATATTCTACCTCTATCCACTACTAGTTAAGCCAATAAGCTACTTCAATGCTATTTCAACACCGTGTATATACCACTACAACATTGTTCTAATTCGTCCTCTTCTTGACGCTCGCGGCATACGTCTTGTCACATGATAAATATGGCGAAACTTTCCTTAAACATACACAGTAAAAAGAACAATGGTTATTTACACGCCAAAACATTTATACCAGTTGACACACCTGATAAGAGACTCGCAATTATACATTTATCATACTCATATATTCACACATAAAACAGTAAGAAAATTTCATGTAAAATTACGTTATCACAAGAATTAATCACACAGATGGCTCTGAGAACGGTAAAAATGTCTGCACTATACAGGTTATACTACATTTTCTTACCCATTTTGCTGCGATTTCGTTCCTTCTTTAAGTTACCTCTCGCTTCCAAATCAGTTATTTCGCCTGTGGTGGTTTTTCTGGATTCATATCTCATGAATGGCAAAATTGTGGTCTCCTCTATTCTGTAAAACAGTTTCATCTTAACATATTGAACTTACAACAGACACAAAAGATCCGAATCCTCCTGTAGTTTAAATGACAAATGTTTTGCTTCATCCTTATTACCTTAAACCAAGCTTTCCTTCGGTCCCATAATCAAATTTATTTAATCTTCCTCTACCTTCAAGAGGGAAATTTCCTCAGTACAAATCATATACGCTGCAGTGCATCCCGCACCAGCGAAAACAGTAAGCTGTAATGCTCACAGCATCAGCAAAACACATAAACGTCGCTTTTCTGGGACAAATATTAACGCAGAATAAGTTTTCAGGCTCTGGCTCAACATCAATCAAGACTACCGAAAGGATCCATATTTCCGTTCCATTCTCCATTTGCTGAAAAACTGCTCGTATTTGACTACCACAATAATATTTCAGAGCCACGTAAATTACACAAACCACAATTCTTCTTTCACCTTGAAGGGAATCAATATACTTACGAAATCCACAGACAGCACTTTACGTACTCAGCTATAAAGAACAAAAAAAGACATATATCATCGATATTAACATATCATCGCATATTGGGAAGCCAATGGTTAAACAATCGTATTATCGCATCCTGTTTTCAAGATTCTAAACTTACTCATTCCTTTCTCAGAGTTCTCCTATCTTAAAATATTCATACAGCACGCATACTATAGTAAGAGATCCTCATTTATACTGACAGATATAGAATAGTAATAGATAGATAGTTGCACTGAAAGCAGAAAATCGGAAACAAGGCTACTAAAAGCTGGGGACCTGGGTTTGCCAGACCCATAATACCCACAGATCGGATATTCCCCTGAGTTTTGCATTAATTCAACACAGATCTTGCTTCTCTCAGGAGCGGCTCTTTTCAATTTACACACACAAAAAAAACAGCATTTCACTCGTTCACAAGGAAACCTTTTATCTTTACGTTTGAATCAAACTAAATCCTAATTGCACAAGGAAAGAAAACAAATTAACAACATCACTTCAATCAATCACATAAAAACATCTTTATCATTAATTTTTACCAACATATTATTCAAAATGCATGTCACAAATTTAAACTAATCAATTCATTCTCTTCACCGTCCTCTCTACTCCCCACTGCCCTTTCTACTCAATGTATGGTTTTACGTTTGACACATGGTGTAGTCCTTTTGATTTCTTCGATCGAAGAGTTTCCACTTCTATGGCGTGTTCATGGGGAATCTTCCTTATCCGATACGGGCCGTTAAAGAGATTAAAAAAATTTCTTGCAGACACCTGACCGTTTGTTAGACAGCTTGTGTGATCTGATAAGAACTTTTTGTCCTACATGAAACACTGTTTTTCTCACGTGTTTCTTATACGCCTTGACTCTGGCTTCTGCTGCACGCTTGATGTTGCGTAAAGCTAAGTCAACAATTGCGTTCCGGCGTAGTCTCGGCTCTAGTGGCCAAGGCACCACCTCTTTGATTTTGCTTGGGGGCTCCTTGTTTTTTAGCACAGTGATTGGCGGAAGCTTTGTTGACGTATTAGGCAACTCATTAATTATGTTCTGAAATCCTTTTAGGTGTATGTCCCACGATCGGTGATCACGACTGCAGTATAACCTACATAATTTTCCTAATTCACGCATAATACGCTCACTGGGGTTCGAGCTGGGGTGAAAGAGATATATATATATATAGGTTTAATTCTTTTTCTTCGAAGCATCCGCTGCCAGTATTGCGATCTAAATTGTGGTCCATTATCCGAGATAACCCTTTTCACGCTCCCAACTTCATGCAGAAACTGCTTTGCAAATGCAGTTGCCACTGCCCTTCCTGTGGCTCGCTTCAACGGAGTCAGACACACAAACTTGGAGGTTAGCTCTACCGCTACGAAAACATATGCAAAACCTGCTTTAGATCGTATTAGTGGCCCAAATAGATCCACGGCCGCGAGGTCACAAAGTTTGCTTGGTATTATCGGGTGCAATGATGCAGCATAAGTCACTGTGGCCGCCTTTGCTCGCTGACAAGGTCCGCACACTCTAAGTACACCACGAATACGCCGTAGCATGTTATTAAAATAGCATGTCTCTTTCAGTTTTTCACAACATTTCTGTGCTCCAAAGTGACCATAACTCAAATGTATGTACCATATAATTTTGTTTACGAGTTCCTCCGGAATCACCAACACCCATCTGGAGTCGTCCGGGGCTCGTTTCTTGAATAATATTCTATTGCGCACTAAGTAGTACTGGCGTATTCCTACATTCTCCTTGTCCTCCCACTTCTTCTTTATATCTTTCAATACTGCGTCCTTATCCTGTTCGTCCGCTATACTTCCTAAAGAGGTGGTAACAAAATTCTCGAACGCTACATTCTGTAAGTATAGGATGCTAAAATTATTTTCACCGAGTTCCCTTTCTTCTGTGTGAACCAAACCTATAGGAATGCGCGATAAAGCGTCAGCAATTACATTTTTCTGTCCAGGAATGTATTCTACAGTGAAGTTATATTCCTGTAGGTATAGTGCCCAGCGTCCTAGTCTCCCATGCGTGATTTTTGTGCTCATCAGAAATTGGAGTGCACGATGGTCAGTGTACACCTTGGTGGTCCTCCCAAATAAAAAATACCTAAATTTTGAGAATGCCCAAACTATCGCGAGTGCTTCGAGTTCCGTCACGGAATAATTTTTTTTACATCGAGAGAGCACCCTGCTCCCAAACGAGATTGTTTTCCAAGTTGTAATATCATCATTTCCTTCCGTTTGAAACAGTACCGCACCTAATCCTGACAAGGAATTGTCCGTCATTAAACAGAATTCTTGTGTCAGGTCGGGATGCACGAGGATGGGAGCCTCTACCAATGCCTTTTTCAATTTATAAAATTCATCCTGTGCCTCTTGATCCCAGACCCACAAAGCGTTCTTCCCTGTTAGACCACATAGACGGGGTGTACCAAGTACACTAAAATTTATAAATCGCTTATAAAAATTACACAGGCCTAAGAATGCTCGCAACTGTTTTTTATTTGTCGGCATTGCACACTCCGCTATCGCCGCAATTTTCTCCGGGTCAGGTTGTATTCCATTTGCTGAGACAATATGGCCTAAGAATTTTATGTTCTCTCGTCCGAACTGTGACTTATCTAAGTTGACTGTTACACCTGCCTTCTCAAAAACATCCAGTAGTCTGTTCAGAACGTCATTATGGTCCTCCCACGACTTTTCCGCAATTAATATGTCATCCATGTAAATTGTCACTCGCTGTTTCAAATCATCAGGTAAAATGCTATTTAATCCCCTTATAAAAGCAGCTGATGAGACGTTTAGTCCGAACGGGAGACGCCGGAATTGGAAACAATTTCCGTAACACAGGAACGCTGTATATAATCTGCAAGATGGGTGTAGCACGATTTGCCAAAAACTCGAACGGAGGTCGACAGATGATAGTACCTTTACCCCGTGGAAACGTTGTAAGAGTTCCTCAAGGCTCTCAGGCCTGTCCGTTTCCGACATAATAATTGTGTTTATCTGTCTCGAGTCTAGCACCAAACGAACTGAGTTGTCGCGTTTTGGCACGACAAGCAAGGGTGAGTTGTACGAGCTTACTGCCCGCTCAATTATTCCTTGTTCTAACATCTTGTTTATTTCCTTCTCCACCTTGGCTTTATACGCCACGGGAATAGGGTATGGTCTAACAGAAAACTTCTGATGGTCACGTACTCTGAATTGGTACGTAAAACCCTTAATAGCCCCCGGAGTCTCAGAAAATACCCGTTCATGATTCCTAAGTAGGCAATACAATTTCTCCTTTTCCCTGTCCGTGGTTCTGACACCCGCGATGCTCTTTCTCAGTGCATCAGCAAAAGCAACATCTTTCCCCTGCTCACCAGACGTAGAGCACGACTCACTTACATAGTTCACGAGTAGCTCCAGTCTGGGTTGCGACTCGGTTTGAGCTTGAAATTTTAGGCAACTAATTTCTGACTCTGCACGTAATATGCATTCATCAAATACTAAATTCATTGGCTGATCCCCAACTTGGACTGTCATTACTCCTCCACCCATGTCAATTACTGCATGGTGGGCATTCATGAAGTCATTTCCTAAAATCATTGCCACATTCAGCATTGGGAGCACAAAGAAGTTGTACTCAAACTCTCTTCCCTGGCAGGTAAAATTAAGCCGAGTTTGCCTTCGGATTTCTATGCTCTTACCGTAGATTGCGCCCTTCACCTTTATTCCTCGCACTTGAAAAACGGGCCAAGTCCCAGTCCCTTCGCATTTTTGAAATGCTGCCTCGCTTACTATCGAGAAAGGGCTTCCAGTGTCAATGACACACTTAAAACATATTTCGTTTACTGCAACTGTCACGACTGGATTTATTCCCGAAATTTTAGCACTCGTAGTTTCTTGCAACAAATCCTCTCTAATATCTTCCCTCTCTATATACCGTATGCACTCCTTTGCCATGTCGTTCATTGGTTCCGATTGGGCGCCTTCTGCGCTGATCGTTTGTCATTGCCGGTTTTGTTCATTTCCATTTGCTGGATTATGTCTAGGGTTAGCTGGCCGAATTTCAACATCATGAGGTGCTCCGCCTATAGTCCTATTCCCACCGTGTTCACCGTAGTATCGATTCTGGTTGCCGTAACTGTTCCGTTCACGATTCTGTCCACGTCCTCGATCATTTCCGCTGTTCCACCTGTGTTCGCGACTGTTGCCCCAGTTTCTATACGGCCTGTCCCGATTGTTGTTCCGTTCGCGTCGCGACGACCAGTCACGCCGTTGATTAGTAATACGGCCACGACTGCGGTCGCGCTGCTGTGCCCCGTAATAACTTTGTGCCTGATTAGGCGGGCATTCTGCTGTATTATATTCCAACTCTTGGAGAAGTGTTTTAAACGTTTCCACGTCCTCTTTGCATCGTCCCGCAAGAATGACGTGCCGCAAGTGCATCGGCAATTTGGTGATGCATATCCTAATTAGTTCCGCAGGCCCGTATGGATCGTATAAAAATTGATTTGCCTGCAGCATGTGGTCGAATAGGCGTGCAGGGCTGCCGAAACCAGACTGGTTCAAATTTGGCAGCATAATTATGCCATGTTTGACCCTATCTTGTGCCGCTTCCGACCAATAGGCGGAGAGAAAGGCTTGTCGAAACTCCCG
Source organism: Schistocerca serialis cubense (assembly GCF_023864345.2). Classification (NCBI taxonomy): domain Eukaryota; kingdom Metazoa; phylum Arthropoda; class Insecta; order Orthoptera; family Acrididae; genus Schistocerca; species Schistocerca serialis. The sequence continues at coordinate 319,623,034 of NC_064646.1, forward strand.
AGTGGAGTTGCAGTGACGCGCTGCCGACCACATGCGAATCGCCGGTTCGCCTTCCAAATAGCCACACATATATTCTATCTTATGTGAACTTGCCCAGTCGGGAGGAAGACAGAACTCAAATTGCTCGAGCCATGCTCGTGGATGTATTCCTTTTTGCGAATTTCGGAATATCTCAAACTTTCTTACCGTAAGGAAATGTTTGAAATCAAATCCCCGCATTTCCTCCTGTCGAGGCCCTTGAATGTTTCTATTTTTCTCATGTCTGCCCCTCAAATTACATTCTTCCCTGTCGTCAAAATCTCCCTCGTGGCCGGAGTCCCTCTCTGCACTGTTCGTACGGCTATTTTTAGTGCTATTGGCGAGTTCGGAATCACACGCCATGCGGTTTTCCAGATGCGCCACGCGTTCTTGTAATTCGCCTGTTACAGCCTTGTGTTGCCTGTTCACTTCGAATTGTCCCTTCTGAAATCTCAGAAGCGAACGCACTTCTTCGGTCTCTGCGGCCGCTACCGGTGTAGTATTGTTCTCGCTTTCCGTCAGCTTCATCGTGCCTACAATGTCCGCTAATGCCGCAATCTTATCATCTATTTGTCTCTTGTCCTCCGCCCCAGTCTGCTTCAATTGTTCTACTTGCTGTTCCAACACGTGGATCGCTAAACTGTTGTCCCGCTATTGTGTTGCTAACGGACGTGAGACAATGCGTTTCCGTCTCTTGGACCCTCGAGAGTACCTGCTGATGTTCCCTTTGGCATTCTTCCCTCAGCTCTTGGAAATTCCTAAGTAGCCGTTTTTCGCTTTCTTTAGATTCGGCATCGCGACTCCGCTTGCTCTGTTCTAAGGCTTGCAGACGATCATCGATTTGTTCAAATGTACGGCCTAATTCTTTCATAATATCACTTTTTATTTCACTTGCCAGATTGTTTATTCTTTGTGAGATATCATCGGACACTCTCTGCATCGACTTGTCGACTTTATTTGTCTGCTGGATTAGTTTTTCGTCTATTTGTTCGCCTAGCTCTCGGATCGATTTTTCAGATTTCTGCGTCATTTGTTCCCCTAGCTCGCGGATCGATTTTTCAGATTTCTGTGCGTTTTCTTTATTTTGTTGCAATAAGGCTTTCATGAGTTCTGCCAAATCATTTTGGTTAGTAGGAGGCAAATTAATTTGTGGCTCTGATGTGAGCCCGTTCGTGCTGTTCTGCATTTCGTCTGAAGTATTTCCCATTGCATTTTCGGAACCGCCCGACGCGTTAACATTCGAAATCAAATTATCCCCTTGGTCCATGTTGCTTAAGTTGTCGGACCGCTTACTTTTAGTTTGGTTACGTGTCTGCATTAGTTCAATTTATACCCAGTACGCAAAACACTAATCACAGTAAATGTATCCCCCAAAAATTTCGACAGTTACACGAAAGGTACCCAACCTAGTACTCACTTTTTCACACGCAAAACAAATTTTTATCTTTGATCGAAACAGTGGAATTTACAAGCGAGAAAAAAAAACCACACACACATATAAAACACACAAATATAGAAAACAAAACAATAAGAGAAACAACACAACGCCGCTCAACAACGCAGTGAATCTTTAGAAAGTCTCCTCAGAAACAACGCAGAAGTTGTTTGAGCGCTGTAGGGAAAAAAAATTAAGATTATACAACGCTTGCAATCTAACGCCTCATAGATTCCAGAGTCTAGCGGAATCACAGAACAGGGTCGCCATGTGTAATATTGCTACATGAATTTGCTATGCTGAAATCGGGTGCTAATAGTAGAATAAAAGCGGGTTAAAAGCTGTGAGCTGTCTGGGGAGAAGTTAACTGTGCATTACTGCGCAACTGTTTCACCAGGTAACTAGCCTAGGTTTACCACATTACCAATCACACTAACATTGATTATAATCTTTTACAGTCATACAACAACCGGTAATATATCTATATATAAAAAGGAGAATTTAAATAAAAAGAAAGAAATCAGTTTATATTTGGAAATTTATTTTAAGATTGTTCATTGAAATTTCAGCATATTATACGTGAGTTATAACTGAGCTGGTGCCTTGTTTAAGGATTGTAAAAATGTGAGATTTTAATCTTACGGAACACATCAAATATGGAGCCAAGATTGGGAGACTGCATACAACCCTGCATTCACAAAACAACACCCAAAGAACGTTGAAACATAAGCAAGAAGAAATTAACCACAACCAACAGATTCAGTTTTCACCCAAAGAAATTACGTTCGTAACACAATCCTGTCCGTCATGTAATTACCACACACTGGTATACTAAATTCATATTAACTCTTTGTGAAATCTTCCCAAAAAGAATAGCTGAAGGCTACTTTGATGATTACACCACGTGGTCAACTTGGTTTACACAAAGCGTATAACTCCACAATAATTTTGATAGTTAAAATAAATTAGATCGAAAAGCAAATTACAAAAGAAAAACCTCGAACTGGTTATTAACGTCTTACTGTTAACCTGACGGGTCAAACAGTTATATAAGCACGTGGTACTGGTCTCGCAAAGTATACCCCACGTGGGTTGAACATAAAGAAAAGTTGCTATATTGAAAATATTGTCAAGACGACACGTTATAATCACACAAGCATTCGCATTTAAGATTGATCTTAGTTAGAGTTACTGATCAACACGTGGTTCCACTTTACTCACAAAGTAGTAACAAAGCAACAACCGGAAAATAATATGAACTTCACACGAGAATTACACTACGCTGCAATTTAAGATAACCTTAGATATTTTAGAGTTAAACCCGAAATAAAGATGATTAAATTTTCAGTTAGGCTGAACTTAACAAATCCATTGTCCTATGGACTTAGCAGACACGCGCTTAGCCGGAGATCTTACCACTTCAGACGCTCGCCACCGCCAGACTGCAACTGCGCTACTGCCGAGCGTGCTTCCTGAGGGTGGCTCACAAAGACAAACGGAAGGGGCCAGAGGGGCAGCTTCCTATACCAACATGACAACGGACGGACAGAACCATACTAAGGATAGAAACCTCTCTGCTTTAAGAAAGCGTAGCTACTAGAGATGGGGGATGCACTCTTGAACTAATTCATAGAGTTGAATCTTTCAAAGGAGTGAACAATCAGTGATTCAGAAAAAAAGAACGGTAGCTCCAAACGTTTCCCACGGCAGAGAGAGAGAGAGAGAGAGAGAGAGAGAGAGAGAGAGAGAGACGGAGCATATCAGCGGCGCCTCTGCTGTTCACAGCACAGTGCACGCCACACAACACAGCCAGCGCCGGCCTCTGCCCTGCTTCTACCTTGGCTGCCTCCATTGTGCAGTGCCCCATTGGATTTAGTGTTTCACATATGCCGTGCCATCTCTGTGCATCGTCTGCCGCGCGCAGTGTCTGGCGCAGCTTGACTTCGCATCGCACTCTGTCGGCGATTGTTTCAGTCGCACGTCCTGCCTTCTGGGCAGTTGATGTGAGCAACAGGACAGAGAGCCACCTAGCGGATAACATAGGAACTACTTGCAACAACCTGCTCGCAAGAGAACAGACGATTTGTCTCGGAGCGGGTGAGTTCACCGCTCCCGCCACCCTCGGAACTCGCCCGCTCAACGCTCACCCCACCGTCTCGACTCTAGCCAGAGCGTTGAGCAAAGCGACTCAGGTGTCACTCTGGTCTCTGCGGTCTCGGCTCACGCAGTAATACAGCTCGCGGCTCGACCTGCTCGACTCAGCGGCTCGGCATTGGAGTTCGTCTCTACTGGATATTGTTCTTCGTAGTAATACCGCTACATATATTACATTATTATGTTATGTATACATCATTTGTTTTTATTTTATTTTTATTTGTTTAAACTGATTAGATTAGGTTCCTGACGACTCCTCTTACTATAGGATTTTTATTATGGACACTCGAATTTACGCTTTAATTACGAGTGAACCGATAAACGTATCGCAAAATGTGATACACCAATATTTTCCTTGTTTTATTCTGCGTAAGGCTATATGCAGCACTTTCGTTTTACAGTCAAATTTATAGTTTTTTTCTTATTCTGGTACGGATTTTGCGATTTTAGGCGTCTTCGGAAGGAAACGTTCACTTTAAAAATACATGGCTTGCGATGTATTTGTATGAGGTTAATGAAATTTTAATACATTGTAGCCAAATATATTGTTAATGTAAATCTCAAGTTACAACATTTTCCGATCACCCAAAAAACCACGATAGTGCAAAATAAATCAATAATCAAAAACTTTGTCATATCGTGGAAATTTCAATAAACAATACAAAATTCTTACTCATTATCTGTGTTACTTCAAAATAGGATCAAATAAGATCAAAATACAGGTATAGTACTGGAATAAACCAAGTTTAAAGGGCAATGTGCCTTCCATTTATTTCTATTGTAAATGAGTGGTGAGTCATGAAAAAGAGCTGATTCATTTCAGGGAGTGAATAATTCTGATCCGATCTCTGAAAAGAACAGTTTTGCCCATCTCTAGTAGCTACCTGTTCCGACGTTGGTCCTACTGTTCTCTAGCAGACAGGCTTGTCTGCTACCCTCAAGCATGCAACTACAAATACATTTGCTCATTCATACTCTCACACAGAAGGGAAGGGGCATGACAGTATCTTATCATATACAGTATATAAAAGAAAGCGGATGTAGGTTCCGTATGAGACTGTGTGACATGAATTACATATAAACTGTGTTTTAAAGTGTAGTAGTGTGACAGATCGTTCTTGTTTATGTGTAAAAGTAACACGTTCTACTACTCAGTCTCCTCCCAGATAGTCATAAACGCCACAGTAAATTTAGAAGAGGAATTTATTCCATAAATGACAACAGATTTAAGAAATCAAACATGAAAGGAATCCAACAGAGACCTTTCACAGTGTTTGTCTTAGTGAAGTACTACAAAAAGAGCTCAAAGCATAATGTGATTTCAAATGAGTAAAACTCGAGTTGTCTCGAATTTTTCTATAAATTTATGTGATTTATGTTTATTTGGGCATTTAATTAACATGCCATAATTTTTATAATTTGTGTTAGATTTAGTAAATTAATGCTCTTAATAGATGTTATGACATTTCCTAGGACATAATTGCTGTTCCATACACCACCAAAAGGGACTTACAGTGTTCTTCTGACACTCAAGCAGGGTATTTTATTTATTATGTGTCTGTTTATTGTTACATAAGTATGTCAAATTTGGTGTGATGTAATGTGCCAAGTTAACGAGCTAATGTGCCACATTAAGTAGAGGTGTGTAACGTTATGTGTACGTAAGTGAGCGATTTGGCCTCCTGGAGGTGGTATGAGGGGAGCTGATATTGTTGTACAGCTAAATGCTAACAAGCCCAGGGCTCAGGGAGGGCCATGACAGGTCTGGCTAGGTGACCAGTGCAGTTGAGTCCAGGTACAAAGACGAGCACTATCATTGGAAATGGGCAAATCCCAAAGCTGAAAATTTGGACAGCTGTTGCCCTCATGGCCATTGTGCAGAAGATGCATCAAAAATGGCGGAGTGCCAGACGAACTGAAAGATGGCTTTGCAGAGTTCTTTGAGATCTATAGTAATCCACAGTCAAGTATTAAAGCAAATCTGAATACATTTGCGACCACAGAAAAATGGGGTGCATCCATTGACACAATAATTTTTTGTATCTTTAAAACTACAGAAGTTAATATTTCACTAGGAGTAAACATTTTCACAATGAACCTCTTAATTAAGAACTTTTAAACACTTCATGGGATTTCAACAAACGATATCTTAAATCACAGCATTGCACAATAGCTATCAACTCTGGAAGCCGCTTACTTGTATCTCTTCTATTTGTTGACTTATAACGTCTTTTCTATCTTTTTATTAGGCAGATGCTTGTCAGAACATTGCATTCTCCAGTTATACAGCAAAGGAATAAAGCATGAATACCATACATATTTTAATGCTTGTGCAGTTATTTAATGAACAGTAACTTTATTTAAATGTTGATTGCATGCACTATTAAACGACTGTAATAATTTAAAAGCGGTCACTCAGATGTGTTAGCAGACACCACAATTGAATAAAGAACCAAAAGACGCTTCTATCAAAAAAGCATACATAACTGTTTAAACAATATTTAACGACAGTTCATTGATATTTGATATGAGTGCACTTGTATAAATCACTATCTTATTTATTTATGAACAAAGGTTTATTTGTAATTATTGTGAATGATCTGAGTGTGACCAAACTTCTATAACATTTCTTTATTTAAATATTGTTGTAAGATATTAGTTTAGTTTGGGAAGTGATCAAGTTGAGTAAAATCTTGTCTGTACAACTTAAGAATGATGAAGTTTTTAGGGGACGTCCAACAGACAATGGAAAAGCAGTCAGTAGTGGAACACTACGGAAGTCAAGAGGAGACTGGGACGTGTCGAGTGAAGAGCTCATGTAAGAGATTCTGGACACATGGATGTTCATTCTGGAAGAAGGCAGACCTGCCAGTGATAATCTGTGATATTTGGATGTGTCGGTGATAGACTCTGGGTGTTGATTCTACAATACTAACATTTAAAGGGGTTTTTACATTTCAGGAGGTTTGAACGTGCTCCAGCATATGACCCTAACTTTGCCGCTTGATTTATGGAACTGAGGATAGGCAGAGTATGCATTGGGATTGAGAAAGTTTGAGACCTGGTACCTATAACGTAATTTTTCCTGCGAAATCTGGCCCACATCTATTCCATGGGTAAACTCCAGCAACACAACTTTGCTCTTACTTTGTTCCTTTTCTTAAATAGTTGGTTTCCTAATGAAAGTGTGATGGGTATTCACTACAACTATGTTTACTTGGGCCTCTTCCTTACTGAACTGAGGTAACATGACAAATCTATTTTTGTGTCAGATACTGCTCTCTCTTAGTGGCCCTGTTCCATGCTACCACTTCCTAATTGTATTCGCCTTTCTCTCCTTTTAAACTCATCAGCTCCTCTGTAGTATTATTCAGTTTAGCCTTAAGGGTTCTAATCTTCCTTTCCTGTTCATCTATTTTCATGTTCCTTGAACATACTTTGCAATACCTTGGAAGAGTCTCATAAATTTCCACAATTTCCACGCCACTACATTATCCCAATGAAACCATATGTCAGAACAGCTCCATAGAATCCCTGAACTGACATTCCTCCTGCAGCTGAAACACTTCATGCTCATAGTTCTTTACAAATTTATTTAAGAAACTTAGCTAAAATATAACGATATAAATATGAAGGAAAGAAAACCTGCAGTGCTCTGAACAATCGTGAAGCAAAAGTTTCAATGTATAGTTTCCTTAAAAGAAATAATACTATAGCATGTTTCTTTTCATATTTTAACATAAATTTTCATTTTATTTTAGTTTAGCATCAGCATATAAACCTATTTCAGTGATCCTTTTAGAATTGTTCTAATAATTTAGCACTTATTAAAAGACATCTTCATTACACCATGAGCTGCAGTAGAGTTGTTTTATTTGCCAAAACTGGTTTTCAGGTTTGTAACTCATAATCAGTGGCATAGTATGCACTTCTACCGCAATGACGTACTTGTCAGTTAGTGCAACAGGATCTGAAATATGCCTTGTAACAAAGTACACAGTTTGTTGTATCCATTATTGCTGTCAAATTTTAGACAATTACAATTCTTGATAATGACTGACATAACAAATATGAACGATGACCTTTTTTCGAGAATTGTCACTGCCTAAAATTGACAGTAATAATGTACATGACAAACTGTGTACTGTGTTACAGGACATATTTCAGAGCCTGTCGTATTAACCGACAAGCATGTCATTGTCACAGAAGTGCACAATATGCCACTGATGGTGGGTTATAAATCTAACAATAGGTTTTAGCCAATAAAATAATTCTGGTGCATCTCATGGTGTATCTCTTAATAAATATCTGAAAGCTGCACAGCACCAAGCATTCAAGATATTTATATAATTTAACATTATCTTGGTACTTCAGTCCATATACTTCTATTCATTCATTACAGTGGTCACATATAACTTTGTAATTACTTAATATCAGTCTATGCTCACATTACAGCATGTATCGTTTTATAAAGGATTTTTCCTTTCTCCATAAAAATATTTCTACATCGCTCACTGTGCATAATGATGTTTGCTCCATTTTAAGTAAAATACTCCATTATTACTTCAGTTGAATATATCTTTCTGTCCAAAAACGTTGTTCAGAGCGATTCTGTTGTATATAAACTTTCTCACTAACAAATTAATTCTTGAGATTCATTGACATAATGTGTGCATTTAAATGAGCTGAAGGAAGTCGACCTATTATAATAAAGACAACAATTTGTTTACTATCATAAAATAACAATATAGTTCTGGTGTTAATATGAAGTAGTCTTACAATACACAGATGATAAACAGGTATTCATTGGACAAATATATTAAACTAGAACTGACATGTGATTACATTTTCATGCAGTTTGGGTGCATACATCCTGAGAAATCAGTACCCAGAACAACCACCTCTGGCCATAATAACGGCCTTGATACGCCTGGGCATTGAGTCAAACAGAGTTTGGATGGCGTGTACAGGTACAGCTGCCCATGCAGCTTCAATACGATACCACAGTTCATCATTATTACTGGCGTATTGTGACGAGGCAATTGCTCGGCCACCATTGACGAGACGTTTTCAATTGGTGAGAGATCTGGAGAATGTGCTGGCCAGGGCAGCAGTCGAACATTTTCTGTATCCAGAAAGGCCCGTACAGGACCTGCAACATGCGGTCTTGCGTTATCCTGCTGAAATGTAGGGTTTCGCAGGGATCGTAACACATCTGAAATGTAACGTCCACTGTTCAAAATGCCGTCAATGCGAATAAGAGGTGACAGAGACGTGTAACCAATGGCACCCCATACCATCACGCTGGGAGATACGCCAGTATGGCAATGACGAATACATGCTTCCAATGTCCGTTCACCGCGATGTCGCCAAACATGGATGCGACCATCATGATGCTGTAAACAGAACCTGGATTCATCCGAAAAAATGACGTTTTGCCATTCGTGTACCCAGGCTCGTCGTTGAGTACACCATCGCAGGAGCTCCTGTCTGTGACGCAGCGTCAAGGGTAACCGCAGCCATGGTCTCCGAGCTAATAGTCCATGCTACTGCAAACGTCGTCGAACTGTTTGTGCAGATGGTTGTCTTCTTGGAAACGTCCCCATCTTTTGACTCAGGGATCGAGATGTGGCTGCACGATCCGTTACAGCCATGCGGATAAGATGCCTGTCATCTCGACTGCTAGTGATGCGAGGCCGTTGGGATCCAGCACGGCATTCCATATTACCCTCCTGAACCCAACGATTCCATATTCTGCTAAGAATCATTCGATCTCGACCAACGCGAGCAGCAATGTCGCGATATGATAAACCGCAATCGCGATAGGCTATAATCCGACGTCGGAAATGTGATGGTACGCATTTCTCCTCCTTACACGAGGCACCACAACAACGTTGCACCAGGCAACGCTGTTTGTGTATGAGAAATCGGTTGGAAACTTTCCTCATGTCAGCACGTTGTAGGTGTCGCCACCGGCTCGAACCCTGTGTGAATGCTCTGAAAAGCTAATCATTTGCATATCACAGCATCTTCCTCCTGTCGGTTAAATTTCGCGTCTGTAGCACGTCATCTTCGTGGTGTAGCAATTTTAATGGCCGATAGTGTAGAATGAGACATTCACTTTGTTTCAGCAGGGCGTGCGCTATATTTAGGATGTATTCTGTTTCACAAGTGTTTCTTTATGATAAAGGTTTGCACTATGTCATTTGATTCATTAATTATTTATATTAGGACCAGATACGTCTCTTTATATTCAACTGATGCTTTGGTGGGTAAAATATATTCTTGCGTAAATTACATGTGGTACAAGGTATGACTTGGAAACCATTGGCATATACAATAATGAAAGTCATTCTAGGATTCTGGTATCAACAAACATCCTTCAGAAAAATGTCTTCAAGACGATAAGCAGCCGGTTGAAGTGGTGATGATGAAAGAGAGATGGTGATGATGATGATGATGGCCAAAACAACAGTAATTGTCCCTCTGTGACAGCCAAATATTCTGGAGCCATGGAATCATGAATCATTTCTGGCCTTATGATGCCACCATCGCTCAGTGATCATAATTATCATAATGCAATTCTTATGTGATGTAGGTGACTTCCTGCATGTCAGAGGATTCTAAGACAAACGTTGGCATGGATTAAAATCAAGTGTGATTTGCCTAATGAAGCCACAAACGCCTATTGTTCCTCTACTGGGAATCCAATTAGCGATCGTGATGGCTCCCCAACTGTGTGGCGAACCATGTACACATTATCCTTTAACACTAATAGTGGTACATAACCTTGTCCTCAGCAGCTCCGAGCATGCAAAACTCTAACATGTATGTTTTTGAATGAGGCATGGATGTCCAAAACCTAGTTGAAAACAATGGGTTGAACGTTAATCATCAAGCTGATCTCTCATATTACTTAATTGCAAGAACTTGTGGAGGTGACAAACATGAGTATCCGTCCATCACACTATCATGCATTCCCTATGACTTTCCACCACCACCAACAACCAGCCCCACCAGAAATCCCACCTCTCACTCCCCGAAAATTATATTCCTGGATGCAACGTAATGTTTTGTTATCTGAATATTATTCTCTGTTTTAGGTAAAGTCTTTTGGTGAATAGATATTGCAAAAAGGATTACCACTACTAGATAGCTCAAAAATCCCAATCCTTTAAGTGTTCCACAAGCAGCAAAACAGTTATAAAGCTTGCAGGTTGCTCTCGGACACATTCCCTTTCCTCTTGACATTACTGCACACCAGAAGTCGTTTAAATGAACCATTTGGGGTCCCAAAGTAGAGAACTACAAATACACTTGGAGGTAAGGGATTTCGCAGCTCACATTATTGAAAAACTTGATAACTCATTGAGAAATCGAAAAATGTTCACGGTAAATGATAACAGCCAGACAGTCGCAGGATAAAGATTTATTGAAATCCTTGACCACGGTATATCTAAATATACCTGCATCAGAAGCAAAAATACACCTGGCTGTTATCATTTACTGTGAAGATATTCAACAGTTGCTGCTTTAGCCATGTTTAAAATTTTGAAATCGAAAAATGGTAAAGCAACAGACTCTGATGGTATGGAAGAAAAACAAATTAAACATTTCTGTGCTAAAACAAAAAACCTTCCTTCCATAAAATTTCCCATGCCAATTTTCACCTATATGATGCACCGACATCCTCTTTGACACTTACATTAGTAGCTCAGTGTCATGTGCAATATGGTATTATATCTCATCACATGACACAGAGACGGCGACAGTACAGATCGTTTGTAAGTGCAGTATCACGTGGAGAATACCCAGTTGTTGCTTATCTGTGTGACCAAATTACCACAATTTTTGGAGTGGTACATACTCATGTGTTGTAGTCTCGTTTGAAATAATTAATCACTGTATATTACACTGCTCAATTATCACATTATGAGAGCCGTTCTCGCGCTTATTGCCACTATTTTTTTGGACAATTCAATTAGAAGAGTTGAAGTTTCACTTGTTCTCCACACCCAGTATCTCCATTTAGATTAGCTGCTAATTTAATAGTCAGAAAAAAAAGCAGAATATCTTCTCACGAAATATCAATCACCAACTTTTTCCTCTGAATGCGAGAAAATTTAGTTGGAGCCGACCTTCATAGGCAGAAACGATCATCATAATAAAATAAGGGAAATCAGAGCTCGCACAGAATGGTACGGGTATTCGTTTTTTCCGCACGCTGGTCGAGATTGGTATAACAGAGTGTTATTCTGAAGGTGATTCGATGAACACTGTGGCAGGCACTTAAGTGTGATTTGCAGAGTACCCATGTAAATGTAGATGTAGAAATAGATCGAACTTTATCATGTCCTCTTGTTTCATTCTATTGCGAGATTAAATATTTGTGAGACATGCAACATATTTTTCACGCGTGACTGGGCGACCCTAGAGAGCCTCCATATAGAGACAGAGCTTCCAATGTACGTTAGACCACAGATAATATGCACAGTGCGTCGCTATTTCTCTGCCGGGATTGGCGCGGAAATCTGTCGTTTGTTGACTGTCACAAAGCATGGATTTGACACTCGCATCACAGGGGAAATTCTGACTTACTATTTAGTGTATGGGTAGAGTAAATTAAGGTCTGACATCATGCAGTGAATTAGTCATTTATTCAGTGTCCCAGAAAAAGTGGGAATCTACCAGGAAAAAACTGACTTTCATCTGAGTTATTTAGCATATCCTGAAACCATTTCAGAGGGTCATGCTTGGATATTCATTGTTGTCGTTAGTAGTGTTTGAGCATACTGTAATATTTTTCGTTCGCAGTATAACACATATATTTTAGATGAGACCTTGTGGATCCAGTGACTATGTACTTTACCGGAAAATTCCAGAAAATATCCTTCTGTAATGATGTTTGGAAAGGCTAGATAATGAAAGCACAGTGGAGCAATTTTGTAGTTGCTGTTTTATTAGGAATACTCGCATTTTCATACAGTTCGTAATTAAACATAAAAGGCTATGATCCAGGATTTATTAATTGACATTTCAGTTCGACTTATGCAATTCAAATAAAAGTAAAAAAAATATGATAAAGATAATCTTGAAAGCTACTCACAAAGCTGTGTTCGACATTACCACTTATGAATGGAATTTTTATATTCAATACTGCTCTGAAATTTTCGAACTCAGTTTTTTCTTCCTCAGACAAGAAATGTGTAGATATAGCCTGTTAGCCAGGGTTTCTAGGGAAAAAGGTTCCTGTATTTACAGAGGATGTAATATGCAAAAAATGTTCTTATCATCACTGGTCACAGATCTTGTATCTTCAGAGCTGTGGCCTGCATGTTTACAAAGAACGTATCTCACACACTGAGCACTTTGGCGCGAGACAACTGTGGAGACAACGAACGTATTAGACATTTTTGCATCATAACGTTTTTGCATTTATATTAAGCACGCACCCAACACAAAGACATGGTGTATTCCACAGCATGCTACAGAATGTGGGTATATTATTTCCATCTGGTGTATCTGTAACGTTCTTGTAGTGAATTTTTTGTTGTAACACAGCGTAATAATACTGTAATTTGTTTCCGATTTCGTTACTGGACGTGCAGCTCTCAATATAAACCTACTATTCAACAGAGGAGATAGCAGATGTTCTCTTCTGTTATGGTCAAGCAGATGGAAGCAGGCTACAGGCATGTAACCTCTATGCTGCACAATAACCACAATGGCGTATACCATCTGCAACGATGGTTAGTAGCCTGCTCCAGAGACTTTTGGAAATGAGATCCCATACACTACGAACCTGGAATAGTGGCAGACCTTGAATAACTCTCACACCTGATGTGGAGCAATGGATATTAGAACATATGGAGGACAACCCTGGAACGACTGTCTTAAAGAGTAGCTACAGAGGAAAGTGTTGCTAAGTGTGTTATTTGGACAGTCTTCCACAAACATTCACTCTATCCCTAACATGTGCAGCAAAGTCAAAGTTCTACTGCCAAACGATTGTAGTTCTGGCACTGGTTTCTCCAAATGTGCGCTCATGATCTGTAGTTCATGGCGAAGGTGTTGCTTACTGATGAGGTGAGCTGCAAGGCAGACGTTATTGTTAATTACCATAATATGCACATATGGGCAAATTCCAATCTGCATGTACTATAAGAGAGACCAGAGCAGCACACATTCTGTGTCAAATCTGGACTGGTATCCATGATGACAGATTGCTAGTTTCCTACATTCCACACAACACAGTGAATGGCGCTAGGTATTGTCACTTCCTTCAGAACCAGTTACCTGTGTTGCCAGAGAATGTACCATTACATGAACGACTGAAAATGCTCTACATTCATGATGAGGCACAAGCCCATTTGCAGCTTTGCATGAGATGATATCTAACACGAGATGTTTCAGGGTTCATGGAATGGTCACTGAGGGCCTATACCTGGGTCTGCACGTTCTCCTGACCTTAGCCCCATAGACTTTTGGCTTTGGGATATATAAAGACTTTGGTGTATATCCCCATGAATGATGTGGATGCACTACAAGAATCCATATTTAATACCTGTTAAGCTATCTGGCCACTACCTGTAATGTTCCAATGATACATGACTCCATGAGACATAGATGGAAGATGACGCTGCAGTGGCTGTCAGTCACATCGAACACTTGTTGAGTGACATGGTGATTGGAGACAGTAGTGGCAGTAGACCATAGCTCCAAAGATATGAGCTTTATAGCCTATGTTTGTTCTTTTGTTGTGTACTGTGTCCTTAGTAAATACTGGAACCTTTTTTTCTGGACGCTGTAGACTGAAATCGTTTGCCAAAATGATTTGTTCAGCAAATGAATATTTATTTACAATAAATACTACAGAGGCATTAAACAAGAAATGCTAAAAACAAGTGCTGACAACTTGCCACAGATCTACTGTGTAATGCACTAAAATACGTCACTCACTTCCTCTTGACTGGGCATTTCAGAAAGCAGCAAGAAGGGGAAAATTTTCAACATGAGTTCCCATTGACAAATTTATGTTGAGTGTAGTAGAAATCATGGCCATATGCTCTCTTTGCCACATAATATGAAACTTCTAATTAAAAGCATCAGTGAAGAATTGCATGAATCAACGAACTACGCAGTGTATAGCTTCTAGGTAGCTTGGAGTTTTGACATACTGTTTTCTTCATTGCCATGCTATGTAGTTATCTAACCACATGGCGGCCTTCATTAAGAGTATTGAATTATATGCATTGGCTCATAGACCCACAGTATGAGAAAAAATGCACATGATGAGTGGTTGCTGCTCAACCGACACAGAAATATTTCGAGGCTGGAAGCACAACACTGTGCGGACGTTGAGAAATCATAAAACTTCAGAGAGCAGCCGACCCAATATGTTTGACAACTTCTCTTCGAACCAATGGCTGCAGCAAAACGTAACACAGTTCATTTAGGCAGTGATTGGTTTAGTAGATAGAGAGAATAATGACCATTAACCACTGTAGATATATTAAAAATTTGAATTTATAATTATTTGTGAAATCGATTAAAAATTCTGAAAACTGAATTTGACATTGTATTGTAATAATACTAAGCACCGCATAAAATTTTACTTGTTCGTCTTGAATACCTAAAGCATACTGTGGGATAACATTGTAAGGGTACAGTACCGCCCGACATTGAAAATAGGTACAACATACTTCATTAATTCTTGTCAGAACATCACATTTTTTTGGTAAAATAACTCAATTTCAATTAATACAGTGAAGCTGGATACAGTGTGGGAAAGAATGACAATTTATTTATTTAATTGATCACATGTGCACTCCCACAAAGTAAATCCCTACATCCAGTTTGGTGAGATCTGTGAAATGAATGAATGTATGGTCGTCTGCTAACCGCAGATAGTGAATGTGAATATATGATCATCTTTGAGACGATCCTTTGGCCACCTTTGGTGGGACCAAAGAGATGAAATTTACTTGAGCTTTCAGCGCCTGAAATGTGGCTGACCAATACGGTAGCAAGGTGCTCCCCCACTTCAGCAGAGGTGCGAGAGGACCTGAAGAACGGCCATGTTTCAGCACTCTGCCGCTGGATCTTGTGCTGTTAAGACCTGTCTTAGTTGTGCTCCATTAAGACAAAAGAGTGGAGACATGGTATGCATGTGGAATATTTAAGAGTAGTTTGAAATAATAATTTCTCTATTCCAGGAACTTTTGTGGGGAGAATTAAATGTCAGGCAGGTAATATTAATGGGATCGTAGTAATCTTCAGAAGTGACCAACGGTCACAATGAAACCACATGTAGCAATAAGTTGAAACACTTCCATGTGCTTAATTTAAGCTGAATTACTAGCGTGTGTACAATAAGTTGAAATATTTAAGAAATAGCGTGTGTACCATAAGTTGAAATATTTAAGAAATGGCGTGTGCAGGACTTGAAATTAGAGACGAGTACTTCCACGTGGTGAGTACTGTGTGAGTCTCAAACTGTGTATGAGACAAAGGATAAAGAGAAGTACTCGTCCATGGTATCAGTTGAGGACTCGCGTGTGTGATGAATATGTTCTTAATATTACTTTGCGTGATATGATTCCGTGTGATGCTAGATTCAAACCCTGAGAGAGAAGCAAGGTGAGTCGGCCGTCTATCCAGCAACGCCACTTGGCTTGCATTGCACAGGAAGACGTGCATATATCTCCAGAGTTCATAATAGGAAAGTAGAATTATAAAGTGGGGCAGTGTCGTGTGAAACTGGGATAAATACTAATTGAAGTGGGAAAGCTGAAAGTGATAGTGTTGTGACTATTTATTGTATTGTATTCCATGTTGTAGTGTGGTGTATGTCACGTAATTTGGGTATGTGTGGTCTGCATGGGAGAGTAGCAAGGTAGTTTCAAAAGATTAGTGGGTTATGCTTGTTCCTTCGGTACCGCTCGGTCTGGAGGAAAGTTTCGTGATGATGATTGTGAGAGTCGAAGTGCGAGGTATAATAAAAGATCCACCATCCTATCCAAAAAGTGCACTGTAGCGTTAAATAATTACGAGACCATAAGATAGAGATTCACCAATGTAAAGCCATGCCCACTGGGCGGAATTTCTCATGTGTTATTGTTGTAGGTTATAGAATTTGTGTGTTTAGGTTATAGAATTTATCGGTATAAATAAGATAGTGAAAAGAAAAAGATTGGTGGCCTTTTCCTTCGAATTGTATGTTGTCATGATATCCAGAATTTATAATGTGTGCGCCATTCATATTCAGTGCGATGGCCACGTGTTGATAAAAGCCATTAAATAAAAAAAAGAAAATGTGGTATTGCCAGTGCATAGTGAACAGTCAAAGATCTGTAAATTACTGATAGTGAGATGTGCGTTTCCGTTGCGTATTATTCATACAGGAGAATAATTTGTAACTTAATTGTGAGTACGAGAGTTCATGTTACTCGATAAATAAGAATGAATCCACTCGCTTGGCAGACCACTCATCTTGCAGGTCTGACTGCTTGATGCCACAGTATGAGCAAGGCATGTGGGTGCCTCTCAACATAAGAGTGTGTGTTTTACCCTCCTTAAGACAACTAGTTAAATCTGCTTCTCGCATCAGCAGGAGATACGAGGTGTGGAAACTGGGGAGCTCATTAGGATCTGTATAACGAAGTTGCCAGTGAAATTGCGCAGAGATATAGTGATAGCAGGCAGAGGCTTAGACGATTCCGCTTCATTTCAGCACTTGTTACAGGAACTGGGTAATGAGAGCAATATTGTGAACGGTGACACGACTCATAGGTCAGACAGAGTCGAGGATAGGAACGGCAGAAACTATCAGAATGACAGGAGAGCATGGAATCAGAGGAATGACGGAAGTGGAAGATGGCGAGGAAATAGGGGGCAGAATTCATGGGGATATCGACTGGCAAACCGGGAAAATAGAAGATGGGACAGAGATGGAAGAAGAAGGGAAAATGAAAATGGTGGGCGAAGAGAGGATAGGCAGTCATTGGGTTCACGACAGGACAACTGTCACAATGACGGAGGGACAAGAAGGTGACTACATGATAGGCGGGTACAAACCAGGACTATTAATAATGTAAATATTAGGTATATCGATTACGGAAAACTAAGGGAGAATCTGTTAGAGGAGGTAGGAGATGTGGGGAGTGAAGTCCACGCAATAATGAGCGTAGAAATAAATAATATAATAGTACCTTGTGTCATCGACACAGAGAGGATAGGCAGTCATTGGGTTCACGACAGGACAACTGTCACAATGACGGAGGGACAAGAAGGTGACTACATGATAGGCGGGTACAAACCAGGACTATTAATAATGTAAATATTAGGTATATCGATTACGGAAAACTAAGGGAGAATCTGTTAGAGGAGGTAGGAGATGTGGGGAGTGAAGTCCACGCAATAATGAGCGTAGAAATAAATAATATAATAGTACCTTGTGTCATCGACACAGACAGTGTAATGAGTATTTTGAGGGAAGATGTGTTTAAGTGTTGTAGTCTTACAAAACCATGGCCAACGTTGCCATTGCAAAGGACAACAGTGAGAGGGGCAGTTACAGGAAAGGGAATTGAGGTGAAGTTACAAGCGCAGGTAGACTTTGTGTGCCAGGCGAAGAGGTTTAGTACAGTGTTCATGATTGTGTCATCTCTAACTGTTGAAGGGATATTAGGCGTTAATTTTTTGAACCAATATAAAGCAGTCGTTAACATGAGAAATGGTTCGATGGAGTTGAAACGAGATTCGGAGGAAATTACATTACGATTCGACGATTGCTTATATGCTAAAGATAACGCACACTTAGCATTATGTCTGGCGGTAAAGTCCGGTAGACAGACACAGAATACGGGGTTCGAACAAGAGAAGAAGGAAATTCATAAATGTTCGGAGGAGGAGATCAGGGAGAAAATCTGGCATTTACGAGGGACCACGGTCTACGGGGAATTCCAGAAAATTTTATACGAGAATAGAAAGGTATTTAAACATGCTGCGGGTACAATAAGAAATTTTGTGTATAGATTCAAGATCAAGCCTCATAAACAGTTTAGGGCCCAAGTGTACCCGATACCTGTTGTGTACAAAAAAAGAGTGGAAGCTGAGATCGAAAGCATGCTACAACAAGGGATTATCGAACCAGCATCCAGTCCGTACAACAGCCCTTTAGATTGTGTTGAAAAAAAGGATGGGTCAATTAGATTAGTTTTGGACGCAAGAAGGATTAATAAGATAATAGAGCCAGAGACAGATCGGCCGCTGACACCTGACGAATTGCTACAAAAGTTCCACGGGATCAGAGTTCTCAGCTCAGTTGATTTGAGAATGAGTTTCTGGCAGGTGGAGTTAGATAGGGGGTGTAGAAAATACACTGCTTTCTTGAGCTACGGGAAATCATATCAATTCCGGAAACTACCATTTGGGTTAAATGTATCATCCGCGGCATTTATCAGAACGCTAAATACTGTCGTTCCTAATGAAATAAAAGATAAGGTAACACAGTACGTGGATGGTGTCCTGATAGCCGAAAGAAACTGGGAAGACCACAATAGAACGTTAAGCATATTGCTCGGTGCACTGGAGAGACATAGGGTAACCGTGAATTTGGGAAAGTCAGAATTTGGACGAAAAGAAATCGAGTTTCTAGGTCACATTGTGACACCAGAGGGAATAAGACCAAATCTAGACAAACTCAAAGCAATCAGAGATTTTCCGGTGCCGAGAACAAAACGTCAGCTACGGGGTTATTTAGGATTAATCAATTTTTACAGGAGGTTCATTAAGATTGGGGGTGCAACGACACCCAGACTATGTCAGCTGACTGGAAAGAAAACGGTATGGAATTGGGACCCTGTCGCGCAGGAAGAATATGAGGCGTTAAAGAAGGCACTGCTATCGGCACCTCTTCTCGGGCATCCAGACCTAGGGAAAGAGTTTTGTATGGCCACAGACAGTTCCCGTAGTGGACTTGGGGTAACATTGTTCCAAGAGCAACAGCACGGAGGAGAAGTAATACAACAACCGATTGCATTTGCGAGCCGAGTGCTTAGCAAAGCTGAGAGAAATTACACGGTAACTGAGCTTGAAGCTTTGGCAATAGTATGGGGTTTTAGTAAGTTTAGATACTATTTGTATGGGAGGCATACTAAAATATATACTGACCACAAGTCACTACAGTTTCTGATGTCGGCCAAACTTAACCATAGACGACTCGCTAGGTGGGCACTCTATTTACAGGAGTTTCCGTTTTCGGTCATGTATATTCCTGGGCCACACAATATAGTGGCAGATGTGTTGTCAAGGAACCCAGTAGGTCATGGTCAATGCTTTGATGAGGAGGTAAACGAGAACAGATATGACATATTGTATATGCAGGGCGTACTGTTCGAGAAATACACAAATGTGGCTGACCAATACGGTAGCAAGGTGCTCCCCCACTTCAGCAGAGGTGCGAGAGGACCTGAAGAACGGCCATGTTTCAGCACTCACAGGGGCGGTACTCTCAAATATCGCGAAAGAGCAGGATAAAGACGCGTCATGGAGAATGGTGAAGGACAGAGTTATAGCGAACTTAGATGCCAATATAGCGTGCTTTTATACAATTCAGAACAGGGTCCTTTTCTACCGTAGAAATCCGAACACACAGGACTGGGTGTTGTGTATACCAAATGAAATAGTCAACAAGTTGATCTGGTACACGCACCTAAGTTACAGGCATTACGGGGCAAGCAAATGCTGTAAGAA
The DNA here is from genome assembly GCF_023864345.2 of Schistocerca serialis cubense. Lineage (NCBI taxonomy): Eukaryota > Metazoa > Arthropoda > Insecta > Orthoptera > Acrididae > Schistocerca > Schistocerca serialis. The sequence goes on from NC_064646.1 coordinate 319,643,396, forward strand.
GTTAAGGGAATCAGTTTATTTCATTAGTATGGAGAGGAGGATCAAGAACGTGCTTGGTAGTTGCAAATTGTGCCAGAAGGCAAAATCGTTAACTATCTCATGCAAAGCACCACTTTTTCCGATAGTGCCAGGTAGATTGAGGGAATTCAGAGCAACAGATTTGTTTGGCCCGCTACCTAAGTCAGTGCAAGGATATAGATATGTTTTAGTAGCAGTGGAATTGTGACTTTTACCGCATTGAAACGTGCGACGGGAAGGACAGTAGCAGCAGCAATCGTTAAAAACTTTTTGCGAGAAGTAGGAACTGTAGAAAAGTTCATAGCTGACAATGGACCACAATATAGATCCAGACAATGGCTAACCACATTGAAGAGAAGAAGGATAAAACCGGTGTTCATATCCCGATACCATGCTGCAAGTAACCCCAGTGAAAGAGTGGTAAAAGAACTGGGAAAGTTGTGTAAGATCTATTGCCATAGGCAACATAGAAGTTGGAGTATTTTTCTCAAAGATTTTCAGGACATCCTCAATGAGCTACCACATGGAGCAACTGGTTTATCACCAATTACGGTACTAAAGAATGAATCACCACCAGATCGAGTCAGGGAGCTGGTAGATTTTCCGCGATCAGGAAAGCAGAGGCACACAGAAATTGTCAAGGTTGCGATAGAGCGTATTAAGAAAGCAGCTAAGGATAGGCAGGAGAAGCAGAAAGGAAAGATCCGTAAGATCGAATTGGCAGTAGGAGACAAGGTTCTAATTAAAACTCATCGATTATCAAAGAAGCACAGATTCCTAACTAGCAAATTCTTTGCTGTGTATAGTGGACCATTCAGAGTGAGGCGGATTGTCCATGAAAATGCTGTATTGATTGAGACGATCAAGGGAAAACAATCTCGTGGGCTTCATCACATTTCTAACATCAAATTATGGAAAAGTTAAGGATAGATCGAAAGTAGGCAATTTATGGTAGATAGTCAGTGTATTTATTTGTGGTGTGTAACGTTGTGCAGGGTCAAATCGAACATGAGAATTTTCAGGCGGGATGTCAAGAAGTATGACGGAATAGACTGGTCGAATGAGTCATGAACAGGAGTCCACAGAGTGGTGTATGTACGTATTTTTTGTCATATGAATAAGGATCAAGCAGAAACGACGTGATGATTAATGAGTGGATAAAGATGGTAGATAGAGAAGCGACGTGATAAATAGTAGTGGATAAAGGTGATATTTAAGGAGAGAAGCGACGTTAAGCAGTGTGATTAATAAAGAGAGATTCGACGTGATGAAACAGTGGCAAATAAAGGTGAGTAGAACTAATAATGTGGAGATGTCTTAGAGGTATGTTACAGAGAGGCCTACGTATGCTGCAATCGAGATTGATGCGAATGGCGAAGGAAGACCAGGAAATGATGGAGTAATCGACGGACGGAGAGCCGAAATACGAATGAAGAGATGAGGACAACTGCACAACGTGAAGGGACACAAAGGGAGTATGAGATCCAGATGGTGAACGTTGTGGAATACTGACGTAAGATGTAGTATAAGTGTAAATCTAATTCTTACCATAACATTTGCTATATGAAAAAAATAATTTTTGCTGTTGTTGTTGTTGAAACCTGGTACCAGTATAACTAATCAAAACGGTACCAAGAATGTGTACAGTTATTTTGCAGGATGAATAATTTGTGTATTTTTTGTTCTTAGATGAAATGTCGCAATTCTAAGTTGATATTTAGCAGGATGAATAATCGGTAAAGTGAATGCAGAGGTAAGCCAATGGAGAGAGGTGCCAGAGTGAAAGGACGAATTCGGAGGCTGCAAAGCTATCTCCGAAACAGCTTCTTGTGTTATGTGGTTGAGTATAAGGGAGCAAAGGTATGGTATGTTGTCGTGAGTGTGGTGGTGTTAAGGTTAGCTGACTTCTAGACCTATTCTGTTAGTGTATTAATTGATTGAATGAGAAGGAAAATGTGATGTCTGGTGAGTGAGAGTCGTAGAGTAGTGTGATCAATGCGCACATTCCTGTAAAGGGGATGCTACCGATCCATAACTAAAACATTATTGTGTTTTATTGTTTGATTTGGTTGAACCTCGATGGCAGGTCAGGATCTGACATGTGGATGGGACATACATGTCCTAGAAATGCTGTTATATATAATAAAATGTAAAATATATAAAGAGATACTAATTTCAGTCTGTCACAAGCACAAGGGTGCATTGTATGTTGTAGATTTAGAGTTTCTAAAATGTTTATAGTGTTAGGGTGTTAAAGTAGTTTAATATTTGATAACATGTGGTAGGTAATTGTGAGCTGTGTAGATTATTTATTATTTTTTTGTTAGAACACTTTCAAGGGGTATTAATTTCAGTCTGTCACAAGCACAAAGTTTCACTGTATATTGTAATTTTAGAATCAACAGGTTCTAATGTTTTCACTGTGATAGTATGATATAATAGTCTACTATTTGATATTGTAATTATGAGCGTTATAGATTGTTTCTTATTCCTTTTTTTTTTTTTTTTGACACTTTCACGTTTTGTATGAGGGACGACAGGTACAATCAATAGCACAAGTGTGGTTTGTATATAGAAAAGAGATAAATGTTGATGTTGTATATGTAGAAAACTAGGGTGTATGAGTTTATGTTTTTTAGAACAAAGATTCTTTTATTACCAATATATCTAATAGATGATACATGTAATCAATGAGTATTTAAATACTGTAAGAATATCCTTTTGTCTGTAATGTTGCGAGATGCACGGAAGGGTCTGACTGATTGGGTGTCGTAGCGCTGAGGTGCTCATGCAGAATGCGCCCGTACCTGCATAAGAAGGCGGGAGGGCGAGCTGACGTCGCCATGGGAGAGGCGACAGAACTGCAGCACTCCCCACTCCACTGCCAGATGGGGTACACTCCACGCGCCCGCTACAGCAGGTCAACGGCCTGGGGCGACACGCACGTACCACTGGCCATTCATAAGTTCCGCCACCCTTACGACTGTGGAAAGTATCCCGCGGAGGCAACAGCGGGTGGTTTCTTCTGCTCAACGGCTCGCGCGGCGGCGCCACGGCAGAATGAACGACGCGCAGCAGAGTCCGGCGAGCATTTTTTACCAGCAACTATTAACTAGTACTGGACTGTGGAGCAGTGAAACAAGATGACTGCTGGTATGTCTCCATAAGGTGGAAAGTGAAGGACTGGTGTTTCCATATTGTGAGTGGTGGAAAAGATTTTGTCTTTAGCAGACAGGACGATGGTTTTGTTTCGTCTTGATCACTGAACGGTGGGATCCATAAGCTTTTGGCAGTGACTTGTTAAGTGTGCTTTGTGAATTGCATGTGGGACGCTTGGTATACTTAAAGAGGACAGTTGTCGTTTGGTGACTAATTATTGTATGAACGCAAGAAACTAAAGTGGGACATTGACATTTGCATTTGTGGTAGGAGACATTTCTTTAATTGGTGCGGGAATAAGTGCTGTTTATTGGAACTTACGACTTTTAATTACACCATGAACTGAAAGGACAGAACCGTGGGTAATAGTAGTTATAGGGCCATTTCTGGACGACCAGATTCGTGTGGATGGTACTCTGAGAGTGACTATGACATTTGTGTTTAATGTGAGATACAGTTTACTGTTCAGTGCGTGTTCAAAATGCCAATTTGAGTGACCTAAAGACTTTCATCCGGATAACCATTGGAGAGCTTTGACACCGAGACAGTGTTTCTAGGAAACCTGTCAGCAACTTTTTTGACCCCAAGAAAATCACAGAATGAAATGATTCCGTGTGACTCGCAAGATAGGGAATAATGTATTTGTACTTGTAATTATGTAAATTTTTTTTATATGTTTCATTCCTGAAGGGACAGCAAGTGTAATTGTATTTCATTAACATTTGTGTTTAGAATAGTTAGTGTTTTTTTTTTTTTGTTCTGGGTTACCAGTTCACGTAACATGTTTATTAGAATATTTGGTACAATGATGCTTTAATTATTAGCCAGTGGCGTAATACTAACGTAACGGCTCTTGTTGCATTGGTCAGTAAGGTTGTCACAGGGGACAAGAGTTTGCATTGCACAACAAATATCGGAATTAACTGATGCATTTTGATGTCGTGGACAGTAATAATCTTGTTGGTGTGTTGACTGAAGCCACTTATTTGCATTATCACAGTGGTGATATTTCACATTAAAGTGTAACGAAGGCTAGTCGAAATGCAAGTTCTTGTCATCTAAATGTGTAACAACAGAGAAATGAGCAGTAGAGTAAGATACGAGAGCTACTGGTGGATTCAAGCACTTATTGCTAACTATTTATTGCGTGTATTGATCAAAGTTGATGGACTGACTAGCTCAGCAGCAGGTATTTGTACTGGTGGACAAGGATAAGGTTAAACTCACAGTCGAGTAGTGGTGGCAATTGCTTAAGTGATGATAGTTAACGAGGTATGACATGATGTCTTAGGATGACTATATTACATAACCAGTATGTAACTTGTGGTATATTTCATTGTTTTTTCGTCTCAGTTTTATTTCTCTGTAGGTATGATGTATATTTTAGAGTACTGATATGGAGCCTGACTTCTACGTGTAACTAGTGTACGCAATTTTTTTCTTTTGTTGATTTTGTTTTGTATTTAGACATTGCCGTGTAAAGATTATTACAATGCAATTTATGAATGTCAGATTACTTGTTCTGTGTTTGGACGGTGAGCTATTTAAAATTTCATGAGTACAATTAGTATTTTTTTTATTTGTCACTGAATTAGTGAAGTTTGGATTACTCATAAAAATAACGAAGATCCCAGTAACTAAGAAAATTTTTGTCTCACCATTAATTTTTATTTGTATGATGTAATGTTTGGAACTACCCTCGCATTGCAAGGATAGTACCGTGGCATTTTTTTCTGCATGGGTAGGCGGTGGTGAAAGGGTACAGTACCACCCGACATTGAAAATAGGTACAACATACTTCATTAATTCTTGTCAGAACATCACATTTTTTTGTAAAATAACTCAATTTCAATTAATACAGTGAAGCCGGATACCAGTGTGGGAGAGAATGACAATTTATTTATTTAATTGATCACATGTGCACTCCCACAAAGTAAATCCCTACATCCAGTTTGGTGAGATCTGTGAAATGAATGAATGTATGGTCATCTGCGAACCGCAGATAGTGAATGTGAATATATGATCATCTTTGAGACGATCCTTTGGCCACCTTTGGAGGGACCAAAGAGATGAAATTTACTTGAGCTTTGAGTGCCTGAAATGTGGCTGACCAATACGGTAGCAAGGTGCTCCCCCACTTCAGCAGAGGTGCGAGAGGACCTGAAGAACGGCCATGTTTCAGCACTCTGCCGCTGGATCTTGTGCTGTTAAGACCTGTCTTAGTTGTGCTCCATAAAGACAAAAGAGTGGAGACATGGTATGCACGTGGAATATTTAAGATTAGTTTGAAATATTAATTTCTCTATTCCAGGAACTTTTGTGGGGAGAATTAAATGTCAGGCAGGTAATATTAATGGGATCGTAGTAATCTTCGGAAGTGACCAACAGTCACAATGAAACCACGTGTAGCAATAAGTTGAAACACTTCCATGTGCTTAAGTTAAGCTGAATTACTAGCGTGTGTACAATAAGTTGAAATATTTAAGAAATAGCGTGTGTACCATAAGTTGAAATATTTAAGAAATGGCGTGTGCAGGACTTGAAATTAGAGACGAGTACTTCCACGTGGTGAGTACTGTGTGAGTCTCAAACTGTGTATGAGACAAAGGATAAAGAGAAGTACTCGTCCATGGTATCAGTTGAGGACTCGCGTGTGTGATGAATATGTTCTTAATATTACTTTGCGTGATATGATTCCGTGTGATGCTAGATTCAAACTCTGAGAGAGAAGCAAGGTGAGTCGGCCGTCTATCCAGCAACGCCACTTGGCTTGCATTGCACAGGAAGACGTGCATATATCTCCAGAGTTCATAGTAGGAAAGTAGAATTATAAAGTGGGGCAGTGTCGTGTGAAACTGGGATAAATACTAATTGAAGTGGGAAAGCTGAAAGTGATAGTGTTGTGACTATTTATTGTATTGTATTCCATGTTGTAGTGTGGTGTATGTCATGTAATTTGGGTATGTGTGGTCTGCATGGCAGAGTAGCAAGGTAGTTTCAAAAGATTAGTGGGTTATGCTTGTTCCTACGGTACCGCTCGGTCTGGAGGAAAGTTTCGTGATGATGACTGTGAGAGTCGAAGTGTGAGGTATAATAAAAGATCCACCATCCTATCCAAAAAGTGCACTGTAGCGTTAAATAATTACGAGACCATAAGATAGAGATTCACCAATGTAAAGCCATGCCCACTGGGCGGAATTTCTCATGTGTTATTGTTGTAGGTTATAGAATTTGTGTGTTTAGGTTATAGAATTTATCGGAATAAATAAGATAGTGAAAAGAAAAAGATTGGTGGCCTTTTCCTTCGAATTGTATGTTGTCATGATATCCAGAATTTATAATGTGTGCGCCATTCATATTCAGTGCGATGGCCACGTGTTGATAAAAGCCGTTAAATAAAGAAAAGAAAATGTGGTATTTCAAGTGCGTAGTGAACAGTCAAAGATCTGTAAATTACTGATAGTGAGATGTGCGTTTCCGTTGCGTATTATTCATACAGGAAGATAATTTGTAACTTAATTGTGAGTACGAGAGTTCATGTTACTCGATAAATAAGAATGAATCCACTCGCTTGGCAGACCACTCATCTTGCAGGTCTGACTGCTTGATGCCACAGTATGAGCAAGGCATGTGGGTGCCTCTCAACATAAGAGTGTGTGTTTTACCCTCCTTAAGACAACTAGTTAAATCTGCTTCTCGCATCAGCAGGAGATACGAGGTGTGGCTAGAGAAAAACCGGACTAGTACTGGTGAAACAATAAAACGAATGCAATAAGGCTGAAAGTCGCGTGGCCTGTCACGTGACTCTCGCTCCGCCTACTGCTCGAGTTTCTTCTGCCTCCTGCACTCAGTCTGCCCGTGGCGTCTGTTTTAAGTAGTTGACGTTTTGTCTGTGCGTCGGAAAATGTTGAGTGTACAGAAAGAACAGCGTGTTAAAATCAAATTTTGTTTCAAACTAGGAAAATCTGCAAGTGAAACTTTTGTAATGTTACAACAAGTGTACGGCGATGATTGTTTATCGCGAACACAAGTGTTTGAGTGGTTTAAACGATTTAAAGATGGCCGCGAAGACACCAGTGATGACACTCGCACTGGCAGACCATTGTCAGCAAAAACTGATGCAAACATTGAAAAAATCGGTAAACTTGTTCGACAAGATCGCCGTTTAACAATCAGAGCAGTGTCTGAGTTAACAGGAGTTGACAAGGAAAGTGTTAGGCAGATTCTTCATGAAAGTTTCAACATGAACAAAGTGTGTTCAAAAATGGTTCCAAAGTGTCTCACAATTGAACAGAAGGAACGCCGAAGAATGATTTGTTCTGACATCCTGGGAAACATTGAAAGTGATCCCACCTTCTTACAAAATGTTATTACTTGCGATGAATCGTGGTTTTTTACTTACGATCCCGAAACTAAACGCCAATCGATGCATTGGAAAACTCCTGGTTCTCCACGACAAAAAAAGCAAGACAATGCCCCGGCTCACAGTGCGTTGTCAGTGAAGACGTTTTTGGCAAAACACAACATTCCCATCTTAGATCATCCACCCTACTCACCTGATTTGGCCCCCTGTGACTTTTTTCTTTCCCCTAAAGTCAAGTCAGCTTTGAAAGGAACTAGATTTGAGACTGTTGAAGCAGTAAAAGAAAAAGCGACGGAAGTAATGTATGGACTTACCGAAAATGATCTGCAGCATTGCTATGAACAGTGGAAAATTCGTATGGAGCGGTGTAGAGACCGAGGAGGAGAGTACATTGAAGGAGATAACATGAAATTGTAAATAATTGTAAATAAATGTTTTTTCCAGCATCAGTCCGGTTTTTTTCTAGCTGCACCTCGTATGAGTTTTAATGCCAGACTGGCACTAAGTTTCATTAATCGAGACACCTTAATTTTAAGAACACTGAACAAAAAATAGTCCCTACTTGTAGACACCGCGTTAATGCCCTCTAACAACAGCTCTAAACTTGATAATGGCCTGAATTCCGTGGAAAGGAGTCCATATGCTTCTCCTCGTATGCTGTATTCAGCTGAAGCCACTCACTGATGATGAGGTCCCACAGCACTACCAAACTACGGAGCCACACTGATTTGTTGCATTGCCCCACTGTTCGAAACAGTCATAGGTATTCCCCAGAGAATTAAGACAGAGTGATATCGTGAGTCGATCGAGGTGTGTGCTACGGTGCCAGGATATTTGTCAACCTAGGAACAAAAACTTGCTTCCCTGTGAACATGGTTGCGGCCATCTTCGTGGATGGAAATGTGGAAGGAAGACCAACACTTGGTTCCCAGAGAATATTTGAATAAACATCATGGTTCATGTTCCCAGTAACCTGAATGAATGTACCCAACTCTTGATAAGAAAAACACATCCAAAACATTAGAAAATGAAGTGTGGTGTGCACTTCACCCAACACACACTGTGGGCCAGCACTGCATTTATTCGAAATGAGGAAAGCTTGCCACTCCTCGGACGAGACTACATGATCCAGTTCGTTTTCTGGGTTATTTGGCACATAGCAGCCATGCAGCTTCATGTGCTGCTGTGAGAAATGGCCCTTTCCATGTTACGCGACTTCACATGTGCATTGGATGTAGTTCCTTCACGTTGCTATGATGAACCTGCATTCACTGACAGAACGAATTACTGCTGGGCAGGAAACTGACCGTTGTTGACAAGGAGTCATAACCATCCCAGAAAGCCACGTACATTACCAAGCCACGTACTGGATTTGAATGGGGTGGAGGGGGAGGGGGAGGGCAACCCAGGTTCGCAACCGCATGGCGGATTAACGACGATGAGCAGAATTCCGACCTAAGGGGATGTCGGTTTCAGATGTTTGCCACATCCGACTCGGTGAATACCCGCCTGATACCCATGTCCTGCATTATGTACACGTTTTGCAAACATCACCACACTTTCACATGAGTAACACTAGATACAGTCAGATGGGGCACATACTATTCATCGGGTAGTACAGGAAAGATATCCAGCCCCACATCTTACGCCACTAACGTTGCCATATCCCCGTTAATATTCCAACCGCTTGAAGGTAGAGGATCAAGGCCAGGAAGAGAACAAGGATGTCAATGAGTCTCACAGGTTTCCAGTGTTAGTTGGGAAGGATTTACTACCAACACTATTCTTACACCGTGTTACATATCTGCGAGAAGTGCATCAGTTATTCTAGGCACAATGGACAATCGCATTGATACACCGACAAATCGGGCAACTTCATTCACGGCGCAGTCGCAGCAACGACCATACGGATAGCCGGTCTTGGTCGTTCTGTCACGTCTCGTGCTTCCCTCTCCACACGTCTTACAACGCTAATCCCGTACATACACGCCACTTCACTCAGATTACTTACAGCAACGGGTGACCATGAGACGACCGCCTGGTACCTGTTCGATATGAAACACCTATTTTCGGGCCAGTATCAGTTAGCATATCTGAATTTGAAATTTACTACGAAAATGTTTGTAGTGGAGCGACTCTCCTGTCCATCATCTATCATCCTTGTTATCTAACCCCTAAGTATGCTGAATGTGGTTTCTTTCACAGGTAAATAAATATGCGTATGGTTACACATTATCTAAATATTTTTTGTGTTAGACTGCGATTCGACTCCAACGCACAATCAAACACTACAAATCGAATTTTGTCACCAGCAATGATATGTTTGAACCAGGAGTAACGAGACGAAATTTTTGCGTTACTGGTATTTAAATACAGCACACACCACCCCTGTTTCCTAATGGGTGGCCGTGAAATATTTGTTTCTTTCACCAGCAGTGATACGTCGCACGTTTTAACAAAAAATAATGTGACGAAATTTTCAGTGAAGATTGGGAGTCATACCCTGCGTATATCTCCGATGTTAACTACACGAATGAGAAGTTAACCATCGAATGCTTTTTCACCAGTAACTAGAAGTGGCATGTCCAATTTGAAAAGATGTGACGAAAAGTTCTGTGTCTGACTCAGAGTCGAAACCGGCTCCTACATTGTTGACGACACACTCAGATATAATAAAAACGAAATTGTTTTTCACCGGTATATTGTGTGTGCATGCTAGAGCTTGAAATAACACAATGAAAATGTTTGTACTAGTCCAGGATGAGAACTTCAACCCGCACCTTCCCTGGAGACCATGATGAGTTTGTAACCTTGGGGAAACAATGAACTGACGATCCCTCTGAAGCGATGAAATCCTGTGAAAGGGGAGATTTGAATTCGGTTCAATACTCGCTAGCTGCCTCTTCTGTCAGTGTGCACCTTCAACTTGACTTTGTAATCATTGAAATAAAATCACGTAATGGCCAATTGCAGAATTGCCAACAATGCAAAACGCGGAAGTTTCAATATTAGTGGAGTGTCTGCATTTGACAGTGCCTATAAATTTCGATGAATGTAGCCGACTCTGGTGACGCTTTATAGCCTTATTGAATAATGAACTGTATTCTGAAATTTCGAACATGATACCACCACAGCTATAATATTTACTGGAAACAAACGGAAATTTATGCCAGATGGGCACTTGGCGCTTTACGTGAGCGGTCACCATTTTTTCATGTTGCCGTAAGGAAGCAGAGCAGTTACCTTCAGGCTGGTACAGATAGGATGGGTAAGAGTCTAAATCCGAGACTTGGCCACTTCTTGAATCTGAACCATCTCATCTTACTTTCTTTCCTTCAACTCCCAATCTGGAATTTAATGTTAACACAAAATTTTTCTGTAGTAGAGAAGACATTGTAAATGATTTCGATGATACAAATCACAATAATATGAAATAAAAAGCAAGCACACTTACTTCGAACATCCGTCTTCCAGCAGAGGGGCGAACTCAAAACATCCAATATCAAATAAGAAAATGCAAATTGTTACTGTTACAGTGTCTGTACAGCCACCCCACAATCGAAGGAAATCAAAATAATGATGTAAACATATGCTACACACCATCCCATCCATGCTACCCATCTGGCAGCAAGTCGATATCCAGCTCGCCTCATGCTAACGTCCACTACGGGGATCGTTGTCCAATGCCCAGTACACCCCAGCTGTGAGGGTGGTTTACAAAAACACTACGAAAATAATTTCTGAAGACTTGCTGACAGCGAGGAGCTCGCCCAAGTGAGCTATATTTGTCTTCGAGACGTTGCCAATAGTTAAGATCCATCTTGCCATCATCACGGAATAAGTTGTAATTGCACATGGCTTTAAAGTACTTGGGAGCAGAGTCTTCATGATCAGGAAGGACGTAACATCCGAGCATAGGAGAAGCCGGGATTAGTCCTGCAAAATGGAACGTGAAGGTAGCAGATCTTCTGTACTAATATTCATATGTCAGACACCAATCCACATGTTAAACGGTGTCTATCAGTGTATGGGAGATGGCACTGTGGGCAGAGGGGAGAATCTGTCAGCCTGATAGTGTGCGACCTGTGTCTCGTTGTGTCTTTCCAGTTAACAATATGGTACCACACTGCTTGTATCCGTGTAGGGAGGAAGGGCCGCTGCTGTACGCTACAGGCCATATTGTTACCGGGCTTATACACTCAATCACTTAGCAAGTGATGATTCTCAGCCATAAGTGATGAATGTCTCTCGCCTTCAGAGCTCGAGTGGTGGGGAAATTGGGCTACACATATCTATATTTGATTATAAATACCGAGATGTGGGAAAAGAGGGAGTGATGTGAGTGATCGAAACAGGTGGCAGGATGAATGCTGGCATCAGTTCTCTAACAGACAGCCAGTAAGTGAATTATGTTGACAGGTCCACAGTTTCTCCATTGTGCACAAAGGTAAGACTGCAGCCCTCATACACACATTAATAATTCCCAGTCCACCGTCACATGGAGTGAGGTTGAGGGTGTCATAGCGGAATTTAAATAGGAAACCAGCAGTAAGGTAATATTCAAATTCCATGTGCAGTCTGCATGCTGTTGCTGCTGGTAGAGGGAGAACCTGACCATGTGTATCTATAGTTCATGGTAGCTGGGTGACACACGTCCTGTGTAAATGCAATGCCCAAATATCTGATCACATCCACCTGTAGGAGAGGCGCCATGCATCCCTCCTGGAGGCCCTTTCCAGTATGCATTGCTGCAGTATTGGTTATATTCATGTGACTCCTCGGCACTAACTGATATCACTTGAACCATTCAAGCATGAAGTGCACCTCGTCACCTGATTTGGCGAGCAGTTAAATGTCATCAGCATTCTTTCTGCTATGGAAGGTGTGGGCCCTCGATGTAGTACCGGAGAATCTGCATTTCAGCTCTCACATGAGCGGTTCCCGTGAGATCACGTAAAAAATTATGGAGAGTGGACGTTTTTGTCAAAACAAATGCCACATTGGCAAAGAACACGCTGTACATTCATTTACTAGTAAATGGAATGGTGCTCCGCATAAGAGGCGTAAAACTTAGTCGAGGAAGTTAGGCGGAATGCCCTTTCGGGCCAGATCTGAAGTCACGAACATGTGGTGAACTCTGTCGAAAGCGTGGTCGACGTCAGTTGAGATCATAGCAGCTCGAAGGCGCCAGGATGAGGGGAGAGCTATGAAATCATTCGCAAGTGACTGTTTGCACATTGGTCTCTCCTTCCTTTGTCGTTTGGTCTAGTTAAATGATTACTGGAAGGGCCTTCCTTATAAACACCACCAAAAGCCAGGTGAAGATCTCATAATCCGAATTTAATACTGTAATCGGATGGTTGTCCTCGATCGTCCAACCTCTTGAACGCTTGTGTATCAGGATAATCAGTCGATCACCGAAGGCTAAAACCGGAAGATGTCAGCTCTTGGTACATGATGATACAACGTGGCATCGTCAGAGTGTGGAAAGTCCGGCAGAATTCGAACAGCAGTCCATCTGGCCTGGGCGACTTGTAATGCATACTCTTGTCTATCGCATTCTCAACGCCGTCCTGCGAAATCTTCGCTAAAAGCGACGATCGTGCTGTGTCCTCGATCGTGAGCGACACGTGCTGCAAAATGTCCTTATCATCCTCCTCGTCTACATTTTCCTGCTGGTAAAGTCGTCTATAATGGTCTCAAAGGCGTCCACAATGGCTGCCTAAGTTGTTAAAGATCAACAATCCGGCAAAAGGAGGTCCGCGATTGACTGTCTTGAGATCGATAGATACCAAACGCGATGTGGCGCATAGATGGGATTTTGCCGCTCGTTCTGTCTTGATGCTGTGACCACACAACGGCTCCTTCCGGTTTTCGCAGCGTAAGAGGAAATATTCTGTCTTTAATTCAGTGGCTTCTTTTGGTCTGACAGTGGTTGACATGCGAGTTCATTTAGCACTGTGTAATAAAAGCCCCAGCTATGACGATTGCATGCAGTGACGTCCTTTCCATATTGTATTAGCAACCAACAGAAGGCCGGTTTTGCACATTCCATTCACCATGCCAACATCGAAGGGTATCGTGAAAGACGTCATTCACAGTTCACCCAAGCGCCTGCGACAAACTGAAGGCATTCTGGGTCATGGTGGTGTGCTTCATTCACCACACAGATCCTACAGCTGTCCTTTACGTGTTGTGGCTAGACTGTGACTATGCATGTGAAGGTGCTGTGGTGTCTGAGAAGCCAAGCGGCCATCGTTCACCATCCAACACGTCCAACACAAGATCATAAGAGAGGTAGGTGCTATCAAGACGCCTGACCGATGTTGATCGCCCATAAGATCCAAACACACACACACAAAGACGGCTGGCAAAGTGACTGGTAAAAATATGTGTGTCCAGGGTAGTCACCGATCGGAAGCAGGTCTCGCATTACCATTTGAAGTTCTTGCCAAGGTCAAAAACGTGGAACCAGGTCTTCAGAGTGGATTACATAGCTGAAATAGTCGCCATTGTTACATTGATCGTATCGACCAAGAAAGAGGAGAGCAATTTTCTCTGAGAAAATCTGTGATCTTTCGCGGCACTTAGCTGTTTTTTATGAGTATAAACGTTAATAATACTTACACTTGGCGCCGTGATCGTCAGCCCCCCGGCTGACGGGAGGTAAGTCGCATTCTCGATATGAATAGCGTCATGCACTAGTATCGCCATACCGTTGCCAATCTCATCGTCCAGTACATATGTCACATAACAACAGAAGTCGGGATGGGATGCTAAGTATATTTCTTGCAAAAAACAGAGTCAATATCTGACACACGAAGCATCTCTCGCAGCAGATGGACCTCCGGAACTGTTTCAATCCTATTAGGATTAATTGTAGCAAGACAATAAGCCTGCCATTGAACTATAGGACCAAGTTATTCATTAGGTCAGAAACGACTAATGAGTATCAAGCTGTAGCCAACACAAACGCCTTGGTTGGAACCGTTCTTGAAGTGTCGGCGCCAACGCCGCATGTCCTGCCGGCGCAACTTGCGGACGTCATCATCCCTCCCCCCATCCCGTGCCATTGAAACAGGCCACGGAATGGGAATGGGTGCCCGCATTCCTACAAAAGGGGGAGGGTGGGGGGTGGTACCCTTCTCTCGTATTGATGTCTGATCACTCAGAAGCGAGCACATACAAAACTTGCTTTAGTCCCTTTCCACTTTCCTTCACTGGAGCCGGCGGTGGCTGTCTCTGTGGGTGCACTGCCCTGGCGGCTTAAGTCATCCTGTGGCTAATTATGAAGTTTGCCCTGTACCTCAGCTTCCAGCACACAGGGGATCGATGCTTTCAGGTGTGCCCTTCTGCGTCAGATGAGGGCAGTGACTCACGACGCTTTGTCACAAAGGCCGCAGTCTGGAAACTCATCATCTGTCGATAGGGACGGCGTTGTTTGTGTGAAGTCCACGACATATGCAACGTGCGTTTCATCTTCCCACCGCATCAGAGGATGCCATGATGGGTTATCACAGAGCGTCCGATGTCATGATGAATTGGTAGCAGTCGTGAGGACGGCAAAGTAAGTCACGGGAAGTAGTGTCGGCTGCAACGGTGGCTCCATGTCCACCAGCGGTAATGTGTGATTCGGCACTGGATGCATTCTGATTGGAGGTGCATCTCGTTCCCACATTCAGAACTAGTGTTTAGTTGTCAGTCGTCAGTGACGATGGTACGGTAGCTGCTGATATAGAGATATGACGGAACACGCCTTTAGGTTCGATTCTGACCTGTCACACTCCATTCATGACATGCTATGTTCGGGATTAAGTCATTCTTTCCGCGATATGACTATTAATCATGCCATAGAGATGAAGTGCCGACTCGACTTCTTCTGCTGGGAGTTCAAATGGCAGTTCCAGCAGCCTCACTGTGCAGAGTCCGAAACCAGCATGGTCGATGTCTAGAGTACCTACATTGTCATCAGCGTGGCAGAAGCAGAGGTCTTGTTTCGTCTCCCAAATGGTCGGTTTCCTTTTGGGTCGTTGATGATCTTTGCATAGACTATACTGCTGACGATGGATAAATGTTTGCCGATGACGTCAACCAACGGATTTCTTACCTCTTCCCGTAAAAATAGTACTATTTTGAGTGCTTCTGGTCGAGAAAATTCGTTCCAGGATTTAAATTCCAGCGTCGATTTTTTCTACTGGTTACCCTTGCTGATTTATATGCTTAGGCTGGCTCGAGCGAAACGGCTGATTACTGAGTACACAAAATGAGCGCTCACTCTGCGGCGAGGACATAAAAAGCACATCTGAACCTCAACATCGTCAAAGGCAAAGTGTACCACTTCGGCTATCAGAGCATGTTTCTCAAACAGACTCGAAATTCCGCATGTACCAGAGTATAGTTTTCATGGTGCGCGCACAATTACGAGATTCACACACAGAGAGAGACATATTTCGTTTTCTCGTCAAGTCGCCCCGACCTTCACTTGAAGTACGTTAAGTGTCGTCTGTATTTGACAGTGTCTTTAAAGTTCTATGCAATGATACTTCAAACATAGATGCATGTCCAAAGGAAGATACTATGCTGACTATTAATAGCTGAACTAAATCATGAAATGTACTTGTAAATTGTGGATACCGTAGCATCACAGGTATATATCTTACTGGAAACAGGTGAACATATATGCCAGCCTGGAACTCGAGCCCAGAGTTCCTGCTTCATGTGAACGATCTCCGTAACCATTCGGCTATTCGAGCATGCTTCACTATTAGACCTAAACTTCCATATGTCGCAGTTTATACTTCCCATATTGTCAGCTCTAATATCTGAGTCTGACACAGGCTTACTTAGTTTTCTCGACAAGGTGCCTTGGCTTTGGCATGAAATACATTAGTTCAGTGTCGGTACTTGAACATGTCTGTAAAGTTTGATGAAGTGTTCCTTCAGCCATGCATGTACGACGGAAGGAACAGACTCTGCTGACAATTTATAGTGGTATAAAATCATGACATGCACTTGCAAATAGGAATGTGGTACTGCCGTAGCTATAAAACTTAGTGAAAAGAAATGTAAACATGTGCCGGGTCTGAATACGAACCTCGATTTCCCACTTTACGCGACAGGTTCAGGTGACCACTCGGGAGAGCTGGAAATCCCAGTTCGAGTTGATCTGTGGTGGTCACTGGACGGCTGACATCGCCGTTTGTTCTCTGTTGGGGAGTGCCTTAGAGCAACACATTCTCTTTGTCTTTCTTTTCTCCTGTCTCTTGAATTTAAATTGAATTTATTGAAAGCTTTCAGGTTTCAAACTCTCAGTGGGCAACATCGCAGGTAGATCGTATTCCCGTGACGTGTTGGCCCTCTTTCGTCGAAGTGAGAAAGTTTCCTTGTTAAAAATGATTTTTGTCTTACTTCAGGTACGTGCTTAAATGAAGACAAATGCAAATTTCTCGACCTATGCGGCTTTGAAGACGCCGTTATTTCTTGGACACGTTTTGTTGATCGATATTCATCTCTGGGGTTGTCGCCAATTGTTGAGCATAAAAGATGGAGGCTTCAAATTCGAAATCTGTTACTGATAAATTTCTGGGTACCGTACTGGAACACGAACGACGCTTGCTTACCGTTTCGAAGGGAGTACGAATATTGGATACCTATATTTTGGCAATGGGTATTACACTGAAGAGCCAAATGAACTAAGGAACTGGTGCACCTGCGTAACATCGTGTAGGACCCCCGCGAGCACGCAGAAGAGCCGCAACACGACGTGGCATGGATTCGAGTAATGTCTGAAGTAGTGCTGGAGGGAACTGACTACATGAATCCTGCAGGACTGCCCATAAATCCGTAAGAGTACGAGGGGTTATAGATCTCTTCTGAACAGCACATTGCAAGGCGTCCTAGATATGCTTAATAACGTTCATGTCTGGAGAATCTGGTGACCAAGTGTTTAAACTCAGAAGAGTGTTCCTGGACCCATTCTGTAGCAATTTTGGAAGTGTGGGGTGTCACATTGACCTGCTGGAATTGTCAAGTCCGTCGGAATGCACAATGGACATGAATGGATGTAGGTGATCAGACATGATGCTTATGTACGTATCAGGGGTTCCATATGACTCCATCCCACACCATTACAGAGCCTCCACCAGCTTGAGCAGTCCCCTGCTGACATGCAGGGTCCATGGGTTCATGCTGTTGTCTCCATACACGTAGACGTCCACCCGCTTGATACAATTTGAAACGAGACTCGTCCGACCAGGCAACATATTTCCAGTCATCAACAGACCAATGTCGGTGTTGACGGGTATAGGCGAGGCGTAAAGCTTTGTGTCGTACAGTAATCAAGGGTACACGAGTGGGCCTTCGGCCCGAAAGCCCATATCGATGATGTTTCGTTACATGGTTGTTGATGACCCAGCATTGAAATCTGCAGCAATTTGAGGACGTTTGCACTTCTGTCACGCTGAACGTTTCCCTTCAGTAGTAGTTTGTCCCGTTCTTGCAGGATCTTTTTCCGGCCGCTGCGATTTCGGAGGTTTGATGTTTTACCATATTCTACATCTACATCTACATACATACTCCGCAATCCACCATACGGTGCGTGGCGGAGTGTACCTCGTACCACAACTAGCATCCTCTCTCCCTGTTCCACTCCCAAACAGAACGAGGGAAAAATGACTGCCTATATGCCTCTGTACGAGCCCTAATCTCTCTTATCTTATCTTTGTGGTCTTTCCGCGAAATGTAAGTTGGCGGCAGTAAAATTATACTGTAGTCAGCTTCAAATGCTGTTTCTCTAAATCTCCTCAGTAGCGATTCACGAAAAGAACGCCTCCTTTCCTCTAAAGACTTCCACCCGAGTTCCTGAAGCATTTCCGTAACAATCGCGTGATGATCAAACCTACCAGTAACAAATCTAGCAGCCCGCCTCTGAATTGCTTCTATGTCCTCCCTCAATCTGACCTGATAGGGATGCCAAACGCTCGAGCAGTACTCAAGAATAGGTCGTATTAGTGTTTTATAAGCGGTCTCCTTTACAGATGAACCACATCTTCCCAAAATTCTACCAATTAACCGAAGACGACTATCCACCTTCCCCACAACTGCCATTACATGCTTGTCCCCATATCGCTCTGCCATGTTACGCCCAAATATTTAATCGACGTGACGGTGTCAAGCGCTACACTACTAATGGAGTATTCAAACATTACAGGATTCTTTTTCCTACTCATCTGCATTAATTTACATGTATCTATATTTAGAGTTAGCTGCCATTCTTTACACCAGTCACAAATCCTATCAAAGTCACCTCGTATCCTCCTATAGTCACTCAACGACGACACCTTCCCGTACACCACAGCATCATCAGCAAACAGCCGCACATTGCTATCCACCCTATCCAAAAGATCATTTATGTAGATAGAAAACAACAGCGGACCTACCACACTTCCCTGGGGCACTCCAGATGATACCCTCACCTCCGATGAACACTAACCATCGAGGACAAAGTACTGGGTTCTATTACTTAAGAAGTCTTCGAGCCACTCACATACTTGGGAACCAATCCCATATTCTCGTACCTTAGTTAGGAGTCTGCAGTGGGGCACCGAGTCAAACGCTTTCCGGAAGTCAAGGAATATGGCATCCGTCTGATACCCTTCATCCATGGTTCGCAAGATATCATGCGAAATAAGGGCGAGTTGCGTTTCCTGATAGTCACTGTACATTCATGAAATGGTCGCACGGGAAAATCTGCACTTGATCGCTACGTTGGCGATACTATGTCCCGTCGCTGGAGCGCCGACTATAACACCGCGTTCAAACTCACTTAAATCGTGATAACCTGCCATTGTAGCAGCAGTAACCGATCTAATAACTGCGCGAGGCACTTGTATTATATAGGCGTTGCCGAACGCAGCGTCGTAATCTGCCTGTTTACATATCACTGTATTTGAATAGGCGTGCCTATACCAATTTCTTTGGCGCTTCAGTGTATAAGGGGTGATCAAATAATTCCGTTTGAGGGTCGTTCCATTTGAGCGTTTATGGAGTGTAGCGAGATCCCAGTGCAGGTATATAAGCACCAACATATAGGCAAGGGATTGGTGTGGCATTCGTGCTTTTTCGAAGTGCGTGCGTTAAATGCAAAACGAGAATTATGGCGACGTTATTACCAAATGCATGCAGACAGAATCAATGTGCCGGAGGTAAAACTAGTAGATATCCTTCGGAGAATGAACAACTTTTCCTCCATCATCCCTTCGTCCCAAGAAGTTCTAGAGTCAGCCATTTGCTGTTCTTTGAGTACCAAGGCTCGTTGCTTAATGGTTTTACGGAAACCGTTGTCTGAATCATTGGGTAACGGTAGGAGTCAACACTAGAGAAATTACGGCGTGGAATTAAGGTGAAACGTTCTGGAAAACTACGGAAAGGAGTGCTGTTGCTTAGTGATAACACGCATCCCAACACAGCAAATATCAAAAGGTAGAATTTACGTCAGCTCAAGTGGGAGACACATGAACACTCGCCCCATACGATTATCACGCCTCCAGTCTCATAAAAAAGGCCTCGAAAGGTCGAGGATTTCTGTTGGACGAGGATGTGCAGTAGTCAGTTACGGACTTCATCATGCAGCAGTATACGGTGTTTACCAGACGAGTATCCTCATCCCGGTGTGTCGGTGAGATGATTGCATCAATGCTCATGGCGATTTTGACTAATCAGTATACCGATTCTGGTCTGTACAGGCTTCGAAAGGCAACTTTTTGATCGCTTCTTATGATGTTCACCCCTCATTTTTCTTTCCGAACTCTTTTATGAAACCTAATTTCATATGTTGTAGCTTAGTTTTCGATACACTTTGGCCCACAGTTAGACTGCCATCTAGACTGTTTCAGTCATCTCTTCACACACTCTGCTACTTACTGTCTTGTCCATGTAACGTTCATAGATTAATTTTCACAAAGAAGGTCTTTCATCTTGCAGTTGTTTAAGTTTTACGATGCAGCCATTGGTTTACTCCTCTACCATACTTGAAGCAACTAAAAGTTTCTGTCATTGAAAGACATGAGAGACCGCACAGACTTCCTGAATATGGCCCATCGCGAAAACCCACTCGTGGCGGTATTGCCGCGTTTGAGAACTGCAAATAAGATCTTGAAGGTCTTGCCCACACTAACATACATGTGGGTTTTCCAGAATTGATTGCAAATTCCTTGACCCGTCTCTAAAATACATTCGTGTGTGGCCCAGTTGGCGGCAGATTTTTCGAAGTTTTTGGCTAAGAAAGCAGTCTCGTGTGCGTGGAGACACGTCAGCAATTATTTATGAAATTTGGCCTAGATAGTAATTAATGCCTTATTTTTGTGTATTTGTGTGTATAAATTATTTTTTTTTCTGTGCAGCCACAGGTCACGGCAAAACTGTTTTATCATGAGAAATTTCGTGGTAAGTCTACTTTCTTCCCAATTAAGTGAATGTGCTTCGTAGTCTGTGGTCCCAAATGCTGCATGTTTGTGTGTGGTGAGTTGGCATAACGAGTTGTCTATTTTTGCTGTTTGTTGATGATTTTAATAGCAATGAAGTTTATGCTTTTGTCGTCCTCATCTTAAACGATGAATATCTTGTTTTTAAGAAATTTTTATTATGTAAGAAACTCTTGCGTCTCGTCTCTTGTGCCGTCGTGCAGTAACAATTTATCATCAAAATACCTCAAGTAATAGGCTGTTTTACAATGGAGCTTGTTTACTTCTTCAAACATTATTTTCTAAATGACTCAGAAATATATCTGCCAGGAAGGTTGATATACTAGCGCACATGGCAAGACCCTCTTTCTGCTAGTAACATCCCCATTAAAAGTAAGCTAATTATGCAATAATATTACTTGCATAATGTCGGTAACTTCTCATATTTCTTTTTATGTCTTACTCAGCTTTAGAAAAAGATAGTGTTTTTCCGTTTTTATTACGTACGTTTCTCCAGATGTGCCTACTATTGTTGGAGTTGGTATATTTTCAATTCTAGCGGTTAGATCTTCCATTAGGAAAATCGATTTTTATTCAAGCTGCTTAAGATCACTCGTAAACGTTTGTAAAAGACCTTGAAGTCAATTTTGCCTTGAAGTGGGGCATTAGTTGCTATTATTCTTTGGATTCCTCTTGTACCATTAGTTCTTACCAGTACAATGCGTTTGTTTGCGTTTCATAGTCCAATATTTATCTTACTATTTTCTAGGAATGTTCCTGTTTCACTCCCCTGTAGATTACAGTGTAGTCATCTACATATTAAATTCCAGATATTTTCTTCTTTGTTTCTATAATTTCTGAGGAATCTATTTCCTTTTCTTTCAAATGTTTAGATAATACGACTTCCTTAAGATCAATTCCTCTATCGTACTAATGGGAAATTTTCCAAGTTTCATTAAACCATTCTCTCTGGTTCCTATTTCATAACCATATAGTATCCCGGTAATCCGTCTTGTTCCCGAGACTAGACTGAATACTGCAAGTACGTTTATTGACTCCCTGAATGGGGTAATGGCCCATCGCAGTAAGACTGGGGAGGGATTGCCATCTCTGCCACAATTCGTAACTACCAATAGTCAGTATGATACAGCATCTCCTCTGTACCGGATGTTATGGTTACACCACCAATGCTCAGTCGTCAGAGGCTCGCCTTCTTAGCAGGATGCACCAACACTTTAAAAATTTTCTATGTTGTTTCATGAGTTGATGTATTTTTAAATATTTTAGTTACATCAATAGAAACAAAATTAGCACCTACAGAAATTTCAACATCTGTAATTTTAGTATCATAATCATTTGTGGTCTTTATTGAGAATGACTTAAGTCTATTATTGCTTCAGAATTTCATTCAGTAATTGTGGAATTATGAAGATATCTGCATTTTGGGATTTAAAGGTAGGATTAATTGGATAATGAGGTATATGGATTTTCGTCTGAACTCCCACATTTGAGTCAGTGGGGTCCAATATAATACATGTTCTTGCTTTTTGTTCTTTTGACAGGAAATTACATTTATCAATCTTCTCCCTGGTTTTCCTCTGGAATTCTACTGTTGGATTTTATTCAAGTGAGTTATGTGGTTTTCAATCTAGGAAGTGAATGTGCAAGTGATATATTCATCCATGATCATAACTGCTCAATAATTACTTACTCATGCCACCACTGTAGCCGAATGGTGAGCTTTGTTACCTTTGAAGCAAAAAAACAGGGTTGGTTTCCAGGTACTCCTCAGGTGTTTTCTGATGTTGGAAGAGGTGTCACGTGATGCCAGACTAGTATCTGGCAATACCAGGATTAGCTACTGAAAACAACGACAGAAGGGATTGGCAATATACTGATCACATGTTACATGAACATAGATTGCTGTTTGTTCTGACCTATAGGCATCATTCGACTAGACGGAACATGCCTTAGGCCTAAACTCTAAGTCTTAGGCCTAACCTCCAAGTAGTGTTTACGTTTTACGTTTCCTTAGTCAGCTGTCGCAATCATGCAATTATTCAGTTTCATGATTACGCTTTGTAGAAGTTTCCTCTCTTGAGAGTCAACTTTATGGTTTCCTTTAGAGTTATGTGTGTCCTTATGAATGATTTTATTTACATTCTTGGTAAGACAATCTATTCAGAGCTGTTTACGTCTACTGAGTTAGCTAACTTCTTAGTATGATGAAGTTTTGTAGGTTACTATAGCTTAATCTGGGTCTTACAGTGTGCTTTAGCCACTTCCCGAGTAATACATGTCCTTTTCACTAAAAGATTTTGCTAGACTTTATTATCTTAGTAATTTTTAAGAAATATATCAAATTTAGTTCATTAGATGAGTAATATTGTTTTACAACAGTAAAACATAGAAGAAGCTTCATCTATAGTCGTCTTGAATTATATTACGAGGTTGGTTTGAAAAGTTCTTGGAACGGAATAGAAAAAAGGTACTTACATCACTGAAACTTTTTTTAATTTTTCAATGTAGTCTCCTTGTAGATTAATACCCTTGGTCCAACGGTGTTCCAATGCCTTGGTTCCATCTCGAAAATGAGTTTCCTCCAGGCCTGCAAAATAGTTGTCAACTCCAGCTATCAATTCTTCGTTTGAAGTGAATCTGCGTCCACCAAGAACAATTTTCAGTTTTGGGAAGAGACTGAAGTCTGACGGAGCCATATCAGGTGAATAAGGTGGATGTAGCAACAATTCATACCTTAGTTTGTGTAATTCTGCCATGGCGACGGCACGTTGTTTTTGATCCATCATCAAGGCTCGCGGCGTCCAGCTTGCAGATAATTTTTTCATTTCTAATTCTTCAATTAAAATGTGTTATCCCTTTCAGATGACATCTGGCAAGCGTGAGGAATTTCACACACTTTCAATTGGCCACTCTGCATGACCATTCTGTGCACTTTTGCAATGATTTCTGGAGTACAGACACATCTTAGCCGACCACTGCGCAGATCATCATCTAAGCTCTCAAGACCAAATTTAAATGCATTTATCTACTTGGAAACAGTTGAATATGAAGGAACAGAGTCTCCAAGAGCATTCTGGTAATCGGAATTAATGTCCTTCACTTTCATACCTGCTCGAATCTCGATTTTTTCCATCTTCGCAAATCACTACGCGGGAATAACAACAAAGTCATGTCACTGCCACAGCTCCCTTCCAAGAGCACTGACGTGGCACGTGTTTACAGGCAACAGTCCAATGAATATCATATGAACAACTCGTTGCGCAAGTGCTGACCTCTAGTGGTGATTCCGAGAACTTTTCAAACCACTCTCGTATATCTGTGAAGTGATTTGAAGTGTACAAACACGAGTGCTTCTTGACTGATGTGATGTGCAATTGTGACGTGAATTAATCGAGATTTTCTGGCATTGGCTCTTTTTGCAAGTATTTCACTGTTTTGCATCCCATTTTCCGTCGTTCGATCCACGAACTTCGGAATTTAACACCTAACTTTCTCACAACATGAACGTACATTTTGCGTCACTTCGCTCAAGGGCAAACGTAAATGATGTGTTAAGCGATTTCCACCCAGATAATGGACTAACAGGAGACTAAATATATTGTGTGACTTTTAAAGCAGAAAATTTTCTGTTGCTCAAGGTGTTAATACTTACTTTGAGACATATTAGTACATCGACAAATGGTATGAAATAAATGATAGGTAAATGTGGGCTAGATTTGGGTCTGAATACCATCTGACATTTGTATATAAAAATGTAGAACTTGAATAACACAAAATGTTTTAATAATGATTGAAAAAGAATAATGTTTAAGGTCATTGAGATACCACTGAAGGTAAAGAAGAGGCAGGAAGTAAAGTAGGTGAAAAAGTTTTGTGAAGTTACTGTACCATATTTAAAATTAATTGTAATTTACTTTCTAATAAAGTAATATGTAATTCGTGTAACAATGTACTGTGTAATACTTAAAAATCATGAAAGAAATTTGTGGATGTGGAATAGACGAGGAGATGCAGAAGGGATTCTAATAGATAAATAACAATAAGACATACCTTTCGATACTTTTAGATACTAAAATATTTCCATGGGCAGATGGGGACCATGATCACAGTTTATTGGTTATGAACTGTAGATTAAAACTGAAAAAAAACTGTAGACATACAGGATATTAACGAGATGGGACATGAATCAGTTGAAAGATGCAGAGGTTGTTGAGAGATTCAAGGAGAGCCTCAGATAACGAATGACTGCAACAGGGGCAAAGAACGCTATAAAAGACGAATTAGTAATCTTGAGAGACGTATTAGTGAAGGCAGAAAATAATCAAATAGACAAAAAGACAAACCCAGTAAAAAACTATGTGTAATACACGAAATATTGAATCTAATTGACGCAATGAGAAAATGTAAAACTGGAGCAAATAAAGCAAGCACACGGAAACTGAGATATCTAACAAAATGAGTTTGGTAGAAAGTGCTAATTAATGTAGATGCAGGATTGGCTTTAAGAGTAATGCAAGGGTATAGGAGCATGCATAAGTAGGAGAAATACAAATGTGATTAAACACGCTGAGTGCAACGCTGTCTACAAGCTGTACAGAAACAAGACAGCAATCGAAGGACATGAAAGGGAAATAGTGATTGAATAAGGAATGAGGCAGTTTTGTAGCCTATCCCCATACGTTATTCATTCTGTGTGCTGACTAGCCAATAAAAAAAACTGGGAGAAATTTTAAAAAGGAATTTAAGTTTAGGGAGAAGAATAGTTTTGCCAGTGGCATTTTAATTCTGTCACGGACAGTTGAAGACATAGAAGAGCACTTGATGGAATGAATTGTGTCTTGGAAAGAGGTTGGAAGAAGAAAAAAATTCAATTACAGATGGTGGAACATAATCGGTTTAAATCATGTGAGATTGAAGCAAGAAGAAGAGCAAATGAGATACTAAAAGAAACAGATGTGTTTTGCAGTTTGGGAAGCAAAATAACTGATTATTGCTGAAGTGTGAGAATTTAATATGAAAACTGGCGATAGCACGAAAAGCAATTCTGAAAAAGATAAAACTGTTAACATGTAATATAGATTTAATTTTTACGAACTATTTTGTGAAACTATTCGTCTGGAATAGAAACATGGACGAAAAGCATTTCAAACATGAAAAGAATAGAACCTTTTGAAATATGGTACTATTGCACAATTTCAATAAAGAAGCATGCAGTTGATATGACACATCGTGAGGCATGAAAAAATCAACAAGATAGTAATAGAAGGATGTGTGGGGTGCAAACATTGTAGAGAGATACCACTTTTTGAATACAGTCAGAAGGTTCAAATGGATGTACATCACAGCAGTTTCTCGCAGATGAGGAGGCTTGCACAGCATAGAATAATATGGAGAGCTGCATCACACCAGTTTTCCGACTAAAGACCACAAAAACGACTACGACAACAATGAACTTTTCTGACTGGCGAAACACTATGATAAGACACAATTCATTCTGCTTGTGATCGATCTGACTTTCTATCTTTTTAAACTAATGGTCTGTACGTATGTTAGACAGACTGACTCTGAAATCATCCTGGTCATTATGATGCGTCTGATTTTGTCAAAATTCTGTCCTATGCACCACATTATATTGACTAATAATTGTTTTCTTTGACTAATAAGTTTGGCATAGTTTTGATCAACACACTAATCATAAACCACAATGAACCACTAACTAGTTGAAAACCATGTACCATAATTTTCAAAAGAGCAACCAAAAAGGACTGTGTGCGACATGCTTTCTCATGGTATTATTGACTATAACGTGCATATTTGATTGAGGAAATAGCCTACGAATCTGTCCCTGTTGCCTATTCCCATTTAGCTATGGGTCCGACATTGTTATATCAGTTTTGGCAGCGTAATGAAATTAATTTTGTTGCCAGATGCCATCCTGTCATCGTTACTCAACCTGGGAAGACACCTGTGTACTCCATCTGTCTGTGTCTAGTGCAGACCTCATATTCAAGTATGCTGACATTTCCAAAGTGTTTGCGTAGCATGTAAATGTGATGAGATGTGGGTACCAGCCCAGTCTTTACATTGCTGGATGTGGAAAACACCTAAAACCCAAATCGCAGCTGCTGACTCACCAGTTCTCGTCATTAATCCGCGAAGCTATCACAGGCTGACACGCCTCGCTATATCTCAGAAGCTGATGTTTTATTGCTCTCAGCTATCCTGGCAGGTAAAGACTTATTACCATTGTTAATTTTTACGAAATGCTTGGAATCACATTTTACCTATTAACTATGAGAATAAGGTCTTATTCTCTGGTTGTTTTGTACCCTTACGCAAAACAAAAGCAACTTAGGTATCATTTAAAGTGACAATGATTCAGAAAGGTAATTTCACTCAAGACTTGCATTACAGTGTTCCTATGTTGGCACTAAACTGTATGAAAGATGCTGGAACAGCTCTATGAGAGTCGAATGCAAAAAAAAAAAACTATAAGCTCTATGAGAGTCGAACGCAAAAAAACTATCAGCAGCCAACGAATAACACCTGAATCACATTTTACCTCATCAGTTTTTTCCTCCGTGTCGCTTTTGTTTATCACCAGGTTTCCTAGTGGCTATCAGCGAGTAAGGCCTGTACGACGTCTTATATCATTAATCTCTTCCACTGCATCGCTTTCGCTCACCACCAAGTTTTGAAGCCTGCCACCGCACAACACCTGAGCCACGTCGTACCTCGTCCGACTCCTTACCTTTATGTCCATCTTCTTCACGCTCCCCCTCCTCTGCCACCACTTCCAGCAGCCGGCGTTCACAGGCCGCTATGTCTCCTGTTCCCTCCTGTAGCGGCGGTTGCTCGAAACCCGCACCTGTAAAAGAATAAATGTGCCAGTTGAAGATATGATATTTGCACTACTTAAGAATCACATGTTATAAGCTACGCTTCTAATATTTAGAGTTTTAGGCATCTAAGTATATGCACATCTTATTCGTCTGGTAACCCGAGCAGATACGAAGGATATGCGCGAGATACTTTTTAGACTGATCCGCTTTCCTCTGCATCGCTCTGTCCACTACTACGTTACTTTACAGAGTCATTTGCACAATGTCTTAAACCAATCCGTTTCTGCCACTATGACGCTGACATACCGCTTATACAGGGTGTCCACAATGAGACTCCAACATTTTAATATCCTGTATCTTTCTCATTTCAGATGGTGGACCTGTGAAACCTGAAGGGGCAGACATAGCAACTCAACAAGTTTGTGGTGTGCAAATTTGATACGCCAGGTGGCCGTAGTGGAACTGCAATCAATTGTTTTAACAAAATAGGGGATATGAAGGAGCGTGCACAAGTAGTCTGGTGGTATGCAGAGACAAAATCGGAGACCCAAGTGCAAAGAAACTTTCGTCGAGTTTACAACAAAGTGTCCCCGTCGTTCAAGACTGTAAAGAAGTGGTGTGATCAGTTTTTGGCTACTGGGAGTGTTGCGAAAGGGCATGGTGATGGTAAGCATGGGATCAGCGAACATCATGTGGAACAAGTACGGCGGTCATTCGAACAAGTCCACAGAAGTCAGTGCGACAGGCAGCACGAGAACTTCGTATGAAGCGTTCAACAGTGCACAAAGTGCTTCATCAGCGATTTCGTTTGTACGCATATAAAGTGCAGGTTGTGCAGGAAATCAAGCCTGATGATCGACCAAAGCGAGAAGAATTTGCATGGGTCATGTTAGATCGCATTGCCGCCGTCGGGACATTTTTATCACGCGTAATGTTTACTGACGAGGCAACCTTTCACGTGTCAGGGGCTGTCAATCGTCACAATGTGCGCATCTGGGGTTCCGAAAATCCACATGCACCTAGGGAACACATGCGCGACAGTCCGACAGTTAATGTGTGGTGTGGTTTGATGATAACTCGCATTGTTGGGCCGTTTTTCTTTCAGGAGGCGACTGTGGATGGAGCCATCTACCTGGATATGTTGGAACAATTTGCCGTGCCACAGATAACAGACCTGCAGCCAAATGTGATGTTTCAACAGGACGGTGTACCACCCCATTGGAGCCTTAAGGTCCGAAAATTTTTAAATGACACATTCCCGCAACGATGGACTGGCCGTGGAGGTCCAATTCCTTGGCCGGCACGTTCGCCTGACATAACTCCCCTCGATTTTTTCTTGTGGGGTTATGTGAAAGATCGGGTATACGCTACACCAGTAAAGGACCTGCAAGACTTGAAACAGCGCATAAGAATTGTCATCAACTCTGCCACAGAACAGATGCTCCGCAAGACATGGCACGAAATCGATTATAGACTTGATATTCTTCGCGCTACCCGTGGCGCCCATGTTCAAGTGTATTGAACCGTCAACCTGTGTATGAAAATTTGATGAGCTGCTGTATGATTTCCCTGTATTTGTTCGTCAATAAATTGCGTTTCCTCTCAGCTTTTATGAGTTCAAATGTTGGAGTCTCACTGTGGACACCCTGTATATCACTCTCACTTACTTTTTCTCGCACAGTGCATGTCATATACTATATCTTCCTCAAACACAAGAACAAAATTTACACAGATACATGACAATTTATTTCTCTTTGAATTATAGATACTTGTGATATAGTTAACTAGATCAGTTCTACCAGTGTGTTAATATCCGTTTTCATGTCAGTCGTCTCTTTACAGTATCACATGACAAGTAACTTGGTGCCAATTAGCTCTTTATCTGGTATATCGCTAACATCTACATCTATACTCCGCGAGCCACCTTACGGTGTGTGGCGGAGGGTACTTATTGTACCACTATCTGATCCCCCCTTCCCTGTTCCATTCACGAATTGTGCGTGGGAAGAACGACTACTTGTAAGTCTCCGTATTTGCTCTAATTTCTCGGATCTTTTCGTTGTGATCATTACGCGAGATATATGTGGGCGGTAGTAATATGTTGCCCATCTCTTCCCGGAATGTGCTCTCTCGTAATTTCGATAATAAACCTCTCCGTATTGCGTAACGCCTTTCTTGAAGTGTCCGCCACTGGAGCTTGTTCAGCATCTCCGTAACGCTCTCGCGCTGACTAAATGTCCCCATGACGAATCGCGCTGCTTTTCGCTGGATCATGTCTATCTCTTCTATTAATCCAACCTGGTAAGGGTCCCATACTGATGAGCAATACTCAAGAATCGGACGAACAAGCGTTCTGTAAGCTACTTCTTTCGTCGATGAGTCACATTTTATTAGAATTCTTCCTATGAATCTCAACCTGGCGCCTGCTTTTCCCACTATTTGTTTTATGTGATCATTCCACTTCAGATCGCTCCGGATAGTAACTCCTAAGTATTTTACGGTCGTTACCGCTTCCAATGATTTACCACCTATGGCATAATCGTACTGGAATGGATTTCTGCCCCTATGTATGCGCATTATATTACATTTATCTACGTTTAGGGAAAGCTGCCAGCTGTCGCACCATGCATTAATCCTCTGCAGGTCCTCCTGGAGTACGTACGAGTCTTCTGATGTTGCTACTTTCTTGTAGACAACCGTGTCATCTGCAAATAGCCTCACGGAGCTACCGATGTTGTCAACTAAGTCATTTATGTATATTGTAAACAATAAAGGTCCTATCACGCTTCCCTGCGGTACTCCCGAAATTACCTCTACATCTGCAGATTTTGAACCGTTAAGAATGACATGTTGTGTTCTTTCTTCTAGGAAATCCTGAATCCAATCACAAACCTGGTCCGATATTCCGTAAGCTCGTATTTTTTTCACTAAACGTAAGTGCGGAACCGTATCAAATGCCTTCCTGAAGTCCAGGAATACGGCATCAATCTGCTCGCCAGTGTCTACGGCACTGTGAATTTCTTGGGCAAATAGGGCGAGCTGAGTTTCACATGATCTCTGTTTGCGGAATCCATGTTGGTTATGATGAAGGAGATTTGTATTATCTAAGAACGTCATAATACGAGAACACAAAACATGTTCCATTATTCTACAACAGATTGACGTAAGCGAAATAGGCCTATAATTATTCGCATCTGATTTATGACCCTTCTTGAAAATGGGAACGACCTGCGCTTTCTTCCAGTCGCTAGGTACTTTACGTTCTTCCAGCGATCTACGATAAATTGCTGATAGAAAGGGGGCAAGTTCTTTAGCATAATCACTGTAGAATCTTAAGGGTATCTCGTCTGGTCCGGATGCTTTTCCGCTACTAAGTGATAGCAGTTGTTTTTCAATTCCGATATCGTTTATTTCAATATTTTCCATTTTGGCGTCCGTGCGACGGCTGAAGTCAGGGACCGTGTTACGATTTTCCGCAGTGAAACAGTTTCGGAACACTGAATTCAGTATTTCTGCCTTTCTTCGGTCGTCCTCTGTTTCGGTGCCATCGTGGTCAACGAGTGACTGAATAGGGGATTTAGATCCGCTTACCGATTTTACATATGACCAAAACTTTTTAGGGTTCTTGTTTAGATTGTTTGCCAATGTTTTATGTTCGAATTCGTTGAATGCTTCTCTCATTGCTCTCTTTACGCTCTTTTTCGCTTCGTTCAGCTTTTCCTTATCAGCTATGATTCGACTACTCTTAAACCTATGATGAAGCTTTCTTTGTTTCCGTAGTACCTTTCGTACATGATTGTTATACCACGGTGGATCTTTCCCCTCGCTTTGGACCTTAGTCGGTACGAACTTATCTAAGGCGTACTGGACGATGTTTCTGAATTTTTTCCATTTTTGTTCCACATTCTCTTCCTCAGAAATGAACGTTTGATGGTGGTCACTCAGATATTCTGCGATTTGTGCCCTATCACTCTTGTTAAGCAAATATATTTTCCTTCCTTTCTTGGCATTTCTTATTACACTTGTAGTCATTGATGCAACCACTGACTTATGATCACTGATACCCTCTTCTACATTCACGGAGTCGAAAAGTTCCGGTCTATTTGTTGCTATGAGGTCTAAAACGTTAGCTTCACGAGTTGGTTCTCTAACTATCTGCTCGAAGTAATTCTCGGACAAGGCAGTCAGGATAATGTCACAAGAGTCTCTGTCCCTGGCTCCAGTTCTGATTGTGTGACTATCCCATTCTATACCTGGTAGATTGAAGTCTCCCCCTATTACAATAGTATGATCACGAAACTTCTTCACGACGTTCTGCAGGTTCTCTCTGAGGCGCTCAACTACTACGGTTGCTGGTGCAGGTGGTCTATAGAAGCATCCGACTATCATATCTGACCCACCTTTGATACTTAACCCAGATTATTTCACATTCGCATTCGCTAATAACTTCACTGGATATTATTGAATTCTTTACTGCTATAAATACTCCTCCACCATTGGCGTTTATCCTATCCTTGCGGTATATATTCCATTCTGTGTCTAGGATTTCGTTACTGTTCACTTCCGGTTTTAACCAACTTTCCGTTCCTAATACTATATGCGCACTATTTCCTTCAATAAGAGATACTAATTCAGGAACCTTGCCCTGGATACTCCTGCAGTTTACCAATATTACGTTAACTTTTCCTGTTTTTGGTCTCTGAGGACGGACGTTCATTATCAACGATGATAAAGGCCTGTTTTGTAGTTGTCTGATGTCAGTATGCAAATTAAAGACCATGTATAGCTGCTACCATTTCGGTTTTAACCATTTAACTCACATTAAACGACATATGTAATCCATTAACGAAGAAATGAAGGAATAGTGGTATTAGTATTATCCTGAGAATGGAGACAGAGAAACAAAGCATTGGGATACACCACAATTACGAACAGCAGCTTCCCGGTCTTGTTCGAAAACTCGTTATTGTCCCTCCTTCAAAATCCTCTAGATCGTATAGAGACAATGTCCCTCCACAAATTTCGTAATGATATCACTCACTTCCACAACTCAAAAATGTCTATAATACGTCACAATTTGAGCTTGCTGTTCACAATGACACAAAGAAATTCTAAAATCTTCATGATGCACGAAATGTTAGATAATTTTCTGCGGTCTAAAATTATTTAGTACATCTAGAATTCATTATACGATAAAGTTGTACTCCTGTCGAGCTGCGGGTACTTACAGTAATATTCTGGCAAACCTGACCAGTCGCCATCCCATGGATTCTCGTTCTTTTCCACAGGATACGTGACTCCATTGGAGCAGTGAGTTGAGCTTAGAAATCCCTCCAGATCATTCCTGGAGTAAGAGTGTATCAGTGGTACAGAGCGACATTCCTCTGGGCCTCCTCCTGTTTACAAACATTAAAATAATATGTCAGATTCAAAACAATAAGCTGTTTATAAGCAAACTTCAGTGGCGTGTGTAAAACCGTAAGATTATATCTAGGACTAGACATATTCTCCTGAAGCAATATTTCCAATGCAAATGCACGCAGAACATTACTCAGGCGACAACCCAGACAAAGATGAATGAATGTTAAAGACGACACTCACACTTTCAAGCTGATTATACGCATAGTTTCGAAGCTAGTAAACTTGGAACTAACAACCCAGCAACTGTCATATCTGTGTACAGGCCACTGTAACGTGAATAAAAAAACCGTAATTTTGCCAAACACTGTTACCAAAACTGTAGAAAATGAAAAAAAGCACCTCAATTGAATCAAGAATAGTCGGAAACGCACGAAATAAAGGATGTGAACATGGATAGATAGACAATAGATGGACCTAAAGAAAGGCAGAGAGGTACAATGTGGGTGCGAAATTCATATGCTACATATATGCATTTATGTTCACTCATATTTCTCTGCATGACTTTAGATGCATAACGACGCAATTGCTCACCGAAGACCTCCCTATATGTGTTGCTAATTCATATCCAGTGCAGCTATTCTAATAAACTAACGGTCTTCATGAGCGTTCACGTCGTCCATGTAAATACAAGGTAATATCTTCGTAACAGAACTAACTGAAAATTTCTACCTCTCATTAAATTGTTATCGGCGTTGTTACTTTGCTTTATGAGACGCAAATGTAGATCACTAGCATCTTCCTTTTAGGTGCCACAGACTCACGTAAATGAAGTACAACAACGACATCACATGCAACTAGTGCCAATTAAAAAAAAGGTGATGAATCGCTGTATGTCTCTGGGATAAGTGTAATATCGTTGGATGATAAGCGAAAAACGTGCGCCGTACTGTGTCTGGATCTGCTAAATGCTAAGCAGCTGCTGGACACCTGCTCTAGCGATGTTGTCTTGCTATTCGTGACAGTATCAAATGTCGTACTCACATATCTCGACGTACAGACATAAGTAGCTATTATGCACATAATTCTGAGCTCAAATGGATATTTGGCTTACCTTAGAGTACTTGCTCCAGCGGAAGATGTACTTCTCCAGCGTTCGGAGTCGAAGCGCACTCTGATCGAACGATATCGCATTGGCCATCATGAACCAACTGACAGAGATCGTTTCCTCGGAAATGAACTTACCATTCGTCAACTGTCTTCCACTATTGCGTGCACCGTGGCATAACGTGGGTGCTATGTGCATCTGATTCAACGAGAACACACGCCATGCGAGTACTGGTTTGGTACCTGCTAGAACAATGTTCTGATGTGGAACGTTAACAAGAGGTAGTTATTTCACTGAATTGTTGGTGTGATCAGTAATTACGTAATTTTTGAGGATTCGCAGAGTTTTGCTCTTAAGCCAGCACCTGGTTCAGCCACATTACTTTGAAACCGTATTAGAATAAGTGAGAGGTTATAAGGCGCTGTATTTTAGTTATATGGAGAAACTTATCCAGCGAATATAGTGATTTGGGATACAAATGCAATGGCACTGACCGTCGAGTGCGGTATCGCAATGAAACTTCCTGATTTTATTGTTCGTAATAAATAATTCACATAATTTCCAAAGCTATTTTGACATAGTTGGCTCTTAGATATGAAAAGGAAACCATAGTGATGCTGTGTATATCGAACAGCCTTTAACTCCTAATCGCTATGCAAAACAGAAAATATTAAACTACTCGTAATATGCCTGCATCAACTGTTCACCTGTACACTGATGTATGACCCACTAGCATCAAGCGAAAGTACAGACAAATGCTCTAGAAATTATTTAAGGAATCTGCGTAAATAATTCCAAGTTTATCTTACCTGAGATGGTAATACAGGTCAAACATAGACTCTCCATTTATTCGTCGAAATGTTTTAATTATTACATATAGACACTTAGGCTGCAGCCGTCAACATTGAAGACCACCGGTCTCATAAACAGCATCTAGCAGTGAGGGAAATAGTTAGGAGACTAAGTTGGGACAGTTGTCGCTCCATGTTCGAGCTGAGCTAATGAAAAATTCTGCATGAACTTATAGCAGGCACTGACACACTTGAGAATTCTTTGAACCGTATGTTGTATGTGGCACACGGGAGTGTTTATGTCTAAACAACTCAATTTCACGCAAAACCCAGTTGAAAATTAAATAGGAAATATTTCTTCCGAGTCTAATCCAGTGCTTATCTCAAGAGGACAGTATATTTTAAAGTCAGTTGAGGGAATAAGCTGTGGTTGAATGTGGAATTTGGTGATGGGGCGTTTGCGGGAAGGCACGGGTTCTCAGTATCAGCGGACAGACTAACATACATGGAAGAGGACACCAGAGAAATTCGAGACTCGTGGCTGAGTTCATGACGGGTCCCAGAGTAAAACAGTTAGTGCGATATAAGGCATGTCCATGAGCCGTTGCGAGCCAGGAGTTGTCTATCAAAAGTGCCCAGAAGGCAGAATTGCGTCGAACCTGAGACATTTACCCGGTAGCGATTGTTTACGTGATTTATCTTCCGGCTTTATCATGGCGTTCAAAGTTTGACGGGATGAACGTTTAGACAATTTAGCTTTTAAAAGGCTATACAAGTTTGTTGATTCAGTAACGATAACAGTATCATTGTGTTGTAATTAACCTTTGCAGTTAGCGTCCGCCGTTATCCTCACGTCATTGTTACCTTTGATAGGATCTTGTATCTATTTCGCGTTTTAACCAAGTATCATTGGATTAATTACATAATCCAGTTGGTATCATCAAACGAATCCACTAAATTAGTTTGTAATAAACAGTAATTTAAACTTGATTTTCGCGCACCTTATAGTCTCGGTAGTTAAGGTAGCACCTACAGCATATTTTAGAATTTGCGCTATCTGTTCAGTGATTCCCATTATCACAAGACAGCTCTAACAGACAAGCTGAGTGACGGTGCCATGGTATGATTTCCGATAAGAAGTGTAGTTGTGAGACAGACAAGGCCACGTGTCTGTGCTTCTATTGCCTGCATATTGTAACAATAGCATCTATCATAAGTACCTGCATCTTGTTAATCTAGCTGAGAATACCTGGGTAACCAACGTCTGACATTTGGTGTTATGTTCTCGGATAACAGTACCATATCCCTTCCCAGCTGCAACCTGCGGATGCCTTAGCCATCGGAATAGTGACGTCACAGTTCACTGTGCTCAGACTGTTTAATTGTTGTGACATATGTGGTTGGAGTTCAGCAGCGTGTGTTTGCCATTTACAAACTGGATGAGGCGCTCGGAGCGGCCACCGAGGCATGTACAAGTAGAGTGGAAATCTGACCAGGAAACTTCGTTACGCACAGGACTTCCGTCGTAGCAGGTGTTGTATCAAGAATGGACTCGATTAGGTTTTGACACATGGACAGCTGTTAAGTCTTCATACAGTACTCGGTCTGCGAGTTAATTAATATATTTTCCAGTTATTATTGATGAACATCTCTAATAGTGTCTGAGTCACCATCTGGGTCTCCCTGCCTATATCGCAAAGGACATAGCGAGTGTTTTTCTTATGAGGTGATCTGATACTCGGAGTTCCCATTATGTGCTGATTATAAGATCGTGACGGAATTACCGCCTGCGAAGCTCTCATTAAACTCCAATGACTTGTCAGTTTTCGATGAGACCGTCGTCCTTCCATACTTGAGTCTGGTATTTGTGGCTGATAAAATACTCTCCCTATGTAATCCAAAGACGGTATTCTTGTAATGCAAATTTTGGGAGATAGCCTGCATAAATTTTATTTCTTCCTTTCTGAAGGAATGAAAAGGGCATGTATGCTTTTCGTGAAATGAGTAATGTATCTAAATGAAGGAAATGTACTATTTGCAAGTATCATTAGCACAGATCTATGGGTGTAAGGTATGAACTTTTAATGCGAAAACCGTCATAAAACTGAAGTACGAACACTAAGTAACGAAGAGGTGCGTGTAGGGGTTTAATAGCAATGACACGAAAAGTAACAAATGTATCAGGGAGCATACTGTACAGGTGTGAAGGATGTACTTAACATGCACACGAACTATGAATCGGGATTGCTGGAGCTAACGTTTCGAGGTGACTTGTATTAAGCAGTGAATTTTAAATGGCTGATAATGATCTGAAGCAATTGTTTGTAATCAACGTAGCAAATATTGCTGAAATCACGATTTGTATCATGTTGAGTGTACGACATCTCGAATCATCAGGCCTTCCTGTTATGTCGAGGAATGTTTGATGTGTTAGGACACAAATCGATTAATCTCACTGACTGACCTGCATGGCTTCAAGCTTCAGAGGTTTTCCGCAGCTTTCGAGTGGAAATGTTACTGCGTAAACCAGTTGACTGTCCGATCTAGTCAGCTGATTTTAAATAACTTTATGGTATCATTAATAACGTTATCCTACTATAAGGTAGATTTTATTCTTGTGTTAATTGAACTTGTTGTCCTCATTGACTACCCAGTCATTGGTGATACATCAGTCTTCATTGTCCTCTCTTCGGTTTGTTTCCACCTCAATTGGAGACAACCGACTATCATGGCTGTTACAGGGTAATAAAAAATCCCGCTGCGAAGATAAGTTGTGTCCGACGCCGTAATTCGCACTTATGTCGGTGTTTGGGGACATGGTGCTGTGGATACCGTCTCAAAGCAGAAACGATCACAACATTCAGAGGAGGGAACGTTCGAGAAGTCTCCCGAGAGGTTAAGGGAGTGTTGCAGAATTATTCGCTGAAACTGAAGCAAAGTATTTCTCTTCACTTTCATATCGTTGCAGAAGAGCTTCCACAGTTACACTAATTCATTTAGATTATTTCTTTTGTTTATATCTAAAATAATGATCAAAGTCGTTTCAATAAAGAAATAAAAATAAAAGAAATTTACTGCATATAACAGGATTCGAAACCACTACCCTCTCCATTAGACCACGCAGCTAGACTAGGTAGCTCATATCTTTTAAAGTTATTGAGCATTACACAAAATTCCGTACTTTTTTCATCAAATATTCGCAAATTATGATCCACCAGGGTGAATGGAGGCAGCTTGCGATACCTGGGTTCTTAACATACATCACTGTATATTTGATTTCAAAAAGTCAATCTCATCGCTGGAGGCCTCTCCTTGTAAGTGAAAAAGTCAGCTCAATTGAAGGAGAATAATACAGTTCTTTATAATGTTATTTGATGCTTTGGGAAACAAATTAACTGATCAGGTGAACAGGCCCTAATAAGGGAACCTCCCCATCGCACCCCCCTCAGATTTAGTTATAAGTTGACACAGTGGATAGGCCTTGAAAAACTGAACACAGATCAATCGAGAAAACAGGAAGAAGTTGTGTGGAACTATGAAAAAATAAGTAAAATATACAAACTGAGTAGTCCATATGGAAGATAAGCAACATAAAGGACAATGTTGGCCGATGGGTGTCGTGGTCTCGTGGTTAGAGTGAGCAGATGCGAATCGAAAGGTCCTTGGTTCGAGTCCTCCCTCGAGCGAAAATTTTACTTTCTTTATTTTTGCAAAGTTACGATCTGTCCGTTCATTCATTGACGTCTCTGTTCACTGTAATAAGTTTAGTGTCTGTGTTTTGCGACCGCACCGCAAAACCGTGCGATTAGTAGACGAAAGGACGTGCACCAATAGGAACCGAAACCATTTGATCGCAAGGTCATAGGTCAACCGATTCCTCCACAGGAAAACACGTCTGATATATTCTGTACGACACTGGTGACGGCATGTGCGTCACATGACAGGAATATGTTGTCGACCCACCTAACTTGCACACTTGGCTAATGGGTAAAAAGATTCTTCTACCTTGCCCGATTTAGGTTTTCTTGTGGATGTGATAATCACTCCCAAAAAAGTGATGAGTTTGTCACATAAACTGCATCAAATGAATGCAACAGTTTCACAGTCGCACAGTTTTCCCTGTGCTCTGTCAAAACATATGTTTTTTACGTTTTCAAATGTTTCCGTGCGTAGACCGTCAAATTCTGTATATGTCCAAGCAAATCTGAACATGTCCTGGAATTTTGGAGAGCGAAGTTGATTATGTGTGAATGCCTGAACTTTGATAATTATCTGAAAATAAAAAATTAAACTTTTCATTCGAGAGAAGCTTTGAACCCAGCACCTATCATTCCACAGCTGCTCACGCTAACCACGGGACCACGGAGCTCGTAAGCTAACACGCTCCTTGATGTTGCCTACCTTGCACATGGACTACTCAGTTTGTATATTTTGCTTATTTTTTCATAGTTCCACACAACTTCTTCCTGTTTTCTCGATTGATCTGTGTACAGTTTTTCAAGGCCTATCCCTATGCCAACTTATAACTAAATCTGAGGGGGGTGCGATGGGGAGGTTCCCTTGTAAGTATCTTCTTGTGGGAAGTCATGTATCATATTTTATCTATATCAAAAGCTTTTCAGTTATTTAACAAATAACATTTATTTATAAGGTAAAAGAAAAACGAGACTCATAAATTGTAAACAATGTAACCATACCTGTTGTGCCAAAGATACCTTTGTACAGTTAGTAATGGGTTCTCTCACACATTGTGGCGAAGTGGATAAGTGATGTCACCACATCAATCCCCTTCTTTTTGAAACAAGGTTCCCTCCACTTTATGGGGGAACTTGAACTTGATTTGTCAAGTGTTGCTTTTGTCATGCAGCTGTTACTTTGGTGTCTTCGTTTGGTGCCAAGGGTTCAACGAAATTGTCTGCAGAAACAGCTTCCATGTTGGAGTTCGATATTGTGGGATAAATAAGGAGTGCACCCTCATTGGTGTACATGGGTTTCAGCTGCTCTATTTAGACTGTATCTTGTTTGATGCTCTGTTCAGTTCTGAAATTATGACTTCGTCTTTCGATTGCCTTGTAGGGTCCACATTTCGGCAAAACGAGGGCGCACTGTATCATCCCTGAGCCACATGTGGGACGTTTTCTGACAGGGATAGTAGGCTCAGTGTTCCTCATCTGATTCTGACCTGTTGCACAAACTGTGTACGTAGCTCAGGGATAACTGACTGTGTGCGTGCTGACATG
The DNA here is from genome assembly GCF_023864345.2 of Schistocerca serialis cubense. Taxonomy (NCBI): domain Eukaryota; kingdom Metazoa; phylum Arthropoda; class Insecta; order Orthoptera; family Acrididae; genus Schistocerca; species Schistocerca serialis. The sequence goes on from NC_064646.1 coordinate 319,683,756, forward strand.
ATTAATTTTCTTGGATTCCTCAGCTACTCACAGTAGCCCAATTATGTGAGAGAGCATTGTGTGATCTCTATCACTGTTGTTCTTATTCCGAGTAGGACTAGGGGCAGTGCTTGGGACAACGATGTTGAGCTGCATATTAGGTCAGTTTCTAGCATGTGGTGAAACCATTCCACCATTTTGCTGATAGCTAGATGGTAGCTTGTAATGTGGAGATGGTTGCAGCTGTGCAGTAGTAAAATATAGTTCTCAGATTTCCTCCCCTATCTGTAGTTATGTCTTGTGAAACACCAGACTTGGAGAACCATGCATGCAGTAGCAGTCTCAGGACAGATTCAATGGATATCATTTGTACTGTGATGACTTCTGGAGCCAGTAAAACGACCAATAATCGTGAACAAATAACATTGTTTGTTGGAGTACTGTAATAGCCCTATGATGTCCACATGTATGTGCAAAACCTTGCCAGTGGCGTCGGGAAGCGAGACATAGGTACGAAGACATGCCTTATTATTACTGTCTTATTATGCTGGCATATCAAGCACCTGCATGCCAATGCGCTAGAATCTTTTTGCAGTCTCGGCCACAGAACTTTGGTGGAGACTGATTGGGCTGTTCTTCAGATCCCTGGGTGTGCTCGTTATGCAGTGTGTTGTAAGCTGCATGAAGAAATTGCTCTGGTATGTAGGGTCGCTGCTTTCCTATCACCATGTCACATCAAATTACGTCCAGCACATTGATGTCTGCCACATATCTGAGCTGCGTTGCCTTTCAGTGCTCTTGTAAGGGACAACACAAGAGGGATCTTCTTGTTGCTTCTATGGTAACTTGCCCCATGAATGGAGTTTAAACTGGCACAGTTCCAAGATAGGCAATCCGTGACGATGTTGTCTTTTCCTACAATATGATGCACACCACTGTGAATGGTGTAATGGACTCCACCTTCCTGCACTGACATGATGCATGAGGTCTGTTTCGTTGAAAGATAGCTACTAGTGACTTACCACCATAAAAACTGCAAAGTGTTTGCCATCAATAGATGAGTGGAAATACTTGTTAGATAAGGGAATAACAAGCCACTTGTGGTCAATAGCACTCTGCTGTTACTGCTGTTGAGTCAAGTTCTCAGAGCAAAATGCGAATGACTGCCATTCCCGTCAACGTTTTATTGCGGAGCTGATCCCACTGCTGTTTATCTGGCATCTGTCATTAACGCCAAAGGGGCGCTCAATTCATGGTTGCTTCAGCAGCATCGCCAGAGATAGATGCTTCTTTAGATCATGGAAGCTGCTTTGTCATCTGGAGTCCACAGTATTTTACGATTTCCTATAGTACTTTTGCCAGCAAGAAATGCTGTGAGTGGCTCTTGGATGGCAGCTAGTATAGGAAAGTGATGCTGGTAATAGTTCATCATATCTAGGACAACGTGAAGCCTATTGTAAGTTGTGCAAAGGGGCATATGTTGCATTGCTTTGACTCATTAGAGAAAAGGTGACAAGACTGCCGGGAAGGCCAAATATACCAGGAACCTTATGTTTTTCCAATATGCACTTTGTTTCGTTAATAATTATTATACAGTACTCTCGTAGGCAATAGTAAAGCTGCTGCAGGTGTTCAACATGCTGTTCTAATGAAGTAGAGAATACTAGAATCTCATCCATATAGCAAGATGTGAATGGTAATTCTCGAAGCACCTCATGCATGAACGTTACCAAGTTTGAATGGCATTACCAAGGCCAAATGGCATATAATTGTACTCAGGCAAGCTGAATGGTGTGACCACTACTCTTTCTGTTATGTCAGATGGAACTATGGAAATTTGGGAAAACGCCTTGGTGCAGCCTATCACTCTGAATATTTTGGCATTGCTAATCACACTGTAAAAATCATTCATGTCAGGTGCAAGGCAGCATCCTGGAATTGTGGATGCATTGCGTGCCTTATAGTCTCTACATACTCTCCAATAATTATCTAATATTCTTAAAAACCATGTAGACTGGGGAGGCCCATGGGCTATCGGATCTGGTCACAATACCTGCATTCAGAAGTTAGTCAAACTCTTTTTCTCCAGGGAGCAGCTTCATGGCCTCAATGCGTCAGATTGACTCTGTGTCATATGGATGTGCTGGTGACTACTGTGTGAGCATTTTATGGTGTTGGCGAGTGCTGGAAAGTTTTAAAGCAGATTACGAAAAACTGACTCCTCAGGTAGTGCTACGACATTTCCTACAGCACACGAATAATTATGACTCATGGGGCTCTTCTTGCCCGTTGCAGATGTGTGCACCCTGCATGGTCACAGGTACAGAATCATATCAATATATAATGCTTTAGAAGTGCTGGTAATTTTCGTGTGAAAAGCCATAGGACATCACACTGCACTGGACCTGATTCAGAAGATGTGGTAGGCAATGTCTTCTGGCTACTGGTACCAATCGTCAGTTGACCAGGTCGGGCAAAAGTGGATTGTTATGTAAAAAGTTTGCTCCAATTATAACACCAGGTACGTCTGCAAGAACAAAGGTCCATGTGGTATGAAAGTTTGAACCCAGGAATTCTGGAGTTGTTGGCCACAGTAAGTACATGTTGCAGTGTTGCTGTCACTGAATCACTGGTTCTTCTTGGATAGACACTCATTTATAAACCCATGTTAATAAAAAAACTCTTGGATTGATGACTGGCCCTGCAAGCGTGAAGCGTGCGTGAGCGATCTCGGGCTTCTCGGCGAAGGAAGCAGGTGACAAAAACCCACTGGTAATAATTAAGCCCCGACTGCGGCAAAGATACGCCTGTATAGTCTGTGATGAGTTCACTCACTTATTGTGAAGAAGAGACTTAATGATGTCACCACGTCGTTTATAAAAGGAAAAGCAAACGTATTTAAGCTCGGTTTTTGCTTGAAGTTAACCCAGAATTCGGCTGACAGACATCAGCACTCTTTAACTCTGGTCTTCGAAATTATGGGTAGTTGCAGGGCTGGGTGTATTGATGAGCAGAGTTACTGATATTCTTATGGCTCCAGCATCATTGTTGTGGTGAGTTTCGTGGGATGCCATTTTTACGTTTTTTCCAACTGTGACTTTGAAGCTGTTGTTTGTGTGTAGCCGCTTGCACGCTGAGTTTTGCCACTTGTGCCACTAGTTGCTCCGTGGTGTGTTTGGTCGATCCATGTTGCTGGTGTGAAGTATTTATGTATGTTCCAGGATCAGTGACGTCAGTTTACAGAACCAAGCACGTTTTGGGCTCTCTGTCTTGGCTCTTGTTGATTCTTGCACATGAGGAAACTTCAGCTGTTTGCAATGTTGTCTACCTTCTTTGCTAAGTAAGTTTTACGTTTGTGCTGCAGTGATGGCGCTGATGTTGAATGGAGGTTTATGAAATGTTAATATACATAAGGGTTATTCAGTTAGAGTTTCAGGGCCTGCTAATGTACCAAGAGCTTTGAGTAATTGTGGCAGAGTCTTGCCACCAATATATTCACCTACGAAAAATTTTTGTAATCACAGCTCTGGCAACAATTTGTAACACTGTATGAAAGTTTCCTTTAGCCCAGCGTAACTTTGTTGTGACACCTTTATTTTATTTTTCTGTCATTCCTAAATCAAGATGCGAAACCATGATATTAAGTCTATCAATTTTTGGGATCTGGCGCTATTAAAAGAAGTGTTCAGCATGTGTGCACCAGAGCTGAGGTCACTTCGGCCAGAACACAGGAAGACTACACTGCATGTATGTACTCCCATCATATACATTTTCATCTACCCTTCCGTTTTGCAGCGGATGAATAATTGTGGGTCGTGATCCTAGATCGAGCAGTAAGTATTGTTCCCTCTTGCTTTCAGTTTGGGGTGATTGTGTCGACGAGTCCATTCCTCACAATGATTTGTTCACACTGTTACCCCTTATTTCTCTCTCTCAGGGTCATCACTGTGGGAACTCGTATATTATATTTTATCCATATAAAATAACTGTTCAGTTATTTAACAAATAACATTTATTTGTAGACACATAAGGTAAACAGGAATGTGGATAAACAACTTTTGTTTGTTTGTTCATATGCAACATGCTCCACAAAACCTTTTTGTATGCACTATTGTGTGTAGTGTACTGTTTGTGTTGTCTTATGATAATGAAAGAAGGGAAAGGGTGAAATCTGATGCTGGCACATAGCACCAAAGGGGCCACCAAGCTTAACGTCCCCAGCCAACACACGGTTTGGCGTCAACAGTGTCACTGCACTCACTTTATGAGACAATGCGGAGAGGTTTGGTATTAAAAACAGGTCACTGATGCAAAGCCTGGTGGTTATGAACTTTATGCTGTTACCTCTCCTCCCCTTGCCAACCAAATACTGGCAGTAAAAATTTTCTCACCACCAGGATACGAGGCTTATCACGGGGTCGAACGCCATCACACAAGCGTGAAGCGTGCGTGAGCGATCTCGGGCTTCTCGGCGAAGGAAGCAGGTGACAAAAACCCACTGGTAATAATTAAGCCCCGACTGCGGCAAAGATATGCCTGATAGTCTGTGATGAGTTCACTCACTTATTGTGACGAAGAGACTTAATGATGTCACCACGTCGTTTATAAAAGGAAAAGCAAACGTATTTAAGGTCGGTTTTTGCTTGAAGTTAACCCAGAATTCGGTTCACGTAGTTTTTTTCTTGTAAAGTAGCTTGTCACCATCTTCTGTTGATCGATACGAGCGTTAGTCGAACATCTTTCTGTGTTCTTTGATGTACGTCATATTTGGTGTCAATTTTGAATATGTTTACTGGTCGTTTCATGTTAAGAGGTTTATTGTTTGCGTGAGACGAAAATGGATAAATGTCAACACATGAAGGCATTTGTGTCAAATGCAATTCACTATCTTAGGTTTCAAAATGACGGGAAAATAAGTTTACTTCAAAGACACTTACAGGTAAGGCGATCTGCTTGTCATGAACTGTTATGCCTCTACTCCTATTGTATAGTATTTGAGATATTTGCCAATCTTTGTCGATAACATCACATTCAGGCCTTAGCTGTTGGTAACTCGTATCCTAATTTTTTTGTGTACCTAAGCGAATTTCGCGTTTGGATGATTTTAGCTATGAATGAAAACATCATATTGAACAGGTGTTTACTGGTCGTAAAATGAAGTATCAGCTATTCCGATCTTGTTTATGATCGCAAGAGAGAAAATGGTCTGTAGGGAAGTATTCTCTTCTCGATATAATAGTTGAAGAACTTCGAAGAAAGTTCGTAATCCATCATTAACTAAAGGCCTACGTTTAATGGAAGCTAAGAAATGATCCAAGTCACAATCAAACTCAGATTGATGGTGTTCGTTGAAAATGCCATCAGGCTCAAACTGTATTGAATTTAGTCAAGAGACATTGAGAGACGACAACCAGTCTTGAATATATTTGTGAAATAACTGGAATCGATTGAAGTCAGAAAAATGTAATGTGTTGCTTAATGAGCTCCGCCGGATCTGATTATCGTATTGAAATGTAGGCCAAAGTTCAAGAAACAAGAACGTGTTAGCACTTATTTAATCTTGGTAACAACCAACTTATTGTGGTGATTGACTTCAGAATAATGCTACAGCAAGTAGCGGATGTGAAGACAGTTACGATGTGCTGCAGTTGAACTTTACGAAGTTACCGTTGTTCATGGTCCAGCATCGCAAAAAATTCTGATTATACGTTAATTGTCAACATGGGAGAGCAGCTATATTATACTGACTTTGCTGCAACCAATTCACATCTTTCTGTTTGAACATTAGGTCCTATTATAAATGAACTGCCCAACCTCGTGGGCGGTCACCACCAGAGTGTGATTTATGTTAGCTTAACTACCAAGCTACATAAAATGCGATGTAGCTCAAAATGGTCAATTTCAAGATCTGTTTTACAATCACTGTTACTTTTTGTGCTACCTTGTTATCTCCCAACTTTACCACACCACTAGGTTATCTTAAATGTGTGTGTTCCCCACAACAAATCCTTCAGTCTTGCCACAATCTTGCTTAGACTCTACCCTCCATATGTCCCAGTCTCCAGTTAGTGTCATTATCATCACATCATCCGTGCCCCATTGCAAAGTTCTGTCAGTTTAATATATTATTAATAACATTTTCTTGTTCCCTGTTCAAATTGCGGCATCCTTAACTCTTTCTGCAGTCTGTCATCTTAGCAGTCAAAAGGCTGCTACGCATCTTCCTCTCCTTTCCCTACGCTTCCCTCCAATGAACAAACTAAATAAATTATCTCAGCACTGAAGACAATAGAACCCACACACTCGTTTGCTTCTTCACACTGTCTTCTTACGTTGGCTGGCACAGCCACCTCATATTGCACTTACTGGGAGACGATGATTGGCTTTCTGACACTTATTGCATCGTCCTTAGGCATGAGGGAGTGTGTTATAGCATACTTGCAAAGCTTCTAACAAAAAACCTCAAGCCACTCATTACTTCATCAGTTAAAACAAAAGTGTCCTTGTTATTTTGTATAAATATTTCTAGTTTTTCCAGTGAGTCCAATTTCTTTCCTTGTTGTAGTGTATGTAATACAGATCTTGAGCCATTTCAGAAAGTGGAGGTCAAGCAATATGGACACGGGTGGTTATCGATCTGTCAAAATTGTTCAGTTCAGAAGAATCTTTGTAATCATTACATCTTATTTTAAAACTCATCTCTGCCTGTACTATATATTTAGCTTCAAATTCCATTTCTCATGTATTGTGTATGGTTTCATCATTAGGAAGACATTTATTTTATTTATTTATTTATTGTCTTTTTTTGCATAGGCCTCATCAACATTTTCTACATTATAAAAAGATAATTAACTATGTCATCAGTAGCCACACTTCTTTCTACATATCACAATTGCCTCCAGCAGTAACAGCTTCACTGTAACTACCTTCAGGCATACTAAAAATGAGTATATCAGTAGCTCATTAACAACAACATCACTTAAATGACCAGCAGTATCATAAAAATTATTTTCATCTCATGAAATTGTAGACCTTTGGTCTGTGTCAACATGCAACTTGGCCACTGTTACTTTAAGTATTTCACATCCATCTACATTTTGTAATAACTGCAAATACTCGCCTACTTTTCCTATGTCATATTTTTATTGTGCTTTCTCCTTTGATTGTAGTAAAAGTCATGTCAAATCTTTCCGTTCTTGCAAAATGTTATCCACAAAGAACATTTCTTCATTTCAGGACTGGCTCTTACCTGTTTTCACATTTCTCATTGTCCATCCTATATTCATAGCCTTAGTCATTCAAACCTAGACCCCCAGTGGGATGACTACTTGCTTCTTCTCTTATATGATTTGCATGGTCCCCCTCTTGTAGCTCGCTGTTGCATTTGTCTGTTGGCATAGTCCATATCAATTTAGGCAGGCTAGGAGAAAATCTTACCCTCACAGTCTCGGATGTTATTGAATTTAGCATATTTTAAAATGAAGTTCTAAGGAAGGAACATGTATTTTTTTTTTTTTTTTTGTTTTCACCAAAAAAATTTCTGCTCTGAGATACAGCCCTCCAAAGATGACACTGCGCATACCATTTTTAAGATGTGAATTTTGGAAAAAATTTTAAAACAGTTTTTTTATTTGAAAGATAATCACTTTGTGATTACAAAGAAATCCTCCATTTGGACTTATTTGTCAAATTCTTTTACTATAGCATTCCCCCTGCAGGTTTGGGGGTTAGAATAGACCTGTGGTATTCCTGCCTGCCTTAACAGGTGACTAAAAGGAGTCTCACATGTTTTGGCCTTAATGTGATGGTCCCCTGTCGGGTTTGACCTCCATCTTTCTAAATTTTTCCTGAAGAGTGAGCCAACTGGGGAAGGGCGCCTTACATGGTGCATTGTGTCTATCGTGCATTGAGGTCTTTAGCCCACTTTCTTGTCATCACATTGCAGTCCTGCTCATTCTCCATCTCTTGGGCAAGGACACCTTCCTGGGTGCGTTTTCCACCATGCATTATGCAATGTCGTGTTTTGCCCAGACGATGACCATGGACTTCTTAGCACCTCATATCCAGTACAGTAGCCAGTCTGTTGAGGTGGGGCCACCATGTACCCTGTTGGTTGTAGCCCCCTGACAACAAAGGCATCACTGTGCTGATACCTGCTCCGTTAACTCACCATGTATGCCATGGAGTAAATGCCCATCGCCCTGGGGCATTGGGATTCCCGGCAATGGCCATTCTGCCAGGTGACCCTTGCTGAGGCTGGGTGGCGCCCGTGGGGAGGGCCCTTGGTCAGAGTGGGTGGCATCAGGGCAGATGACACGCCATGAAGCATAGTACGTCATCTCTTGCTGGTGGTTCGCTGCCAGCAGCCTCTAAGCGTGCAAAGTCTTAACTTCAATGCTGAGAAATATGACCCCAAATCGTCAATCTCCCTGGCCACACCATGGGAGGAATGCCAGGCTAAGGATAGCAGTGAAGCTTATTCGCCCCAGTACCTCGTATGTACGAGAGTTGATGGGGAATCTTTCATGTCCATGAAGCCTCAGTTTTCTATGGAACATGTAGAGGACAAGCTTTCGGAAGGTGGAGGGCTTTTCCAAAATGCGCTCTGGGTGAGTCTTGATAAAAACAGCATCCAATGCCCAGTCATGGGCATTACTCGCTTGTGACAAGTTGGGGGATGTTTCTGTTACCATCACACCCCATAAGAGCTTAAATACGGTCCAGGGTATTATATTCCACAGGGACCTTCTTTTGCAATCTGGCGACGTGCTGTGCACCAGTTTAGAGCGGCAAGGTGTTCATTTAATCAGGCGCATCCATCGGGGTCCGAGGGATAATCAGGTAGCCACCGGTGCCTTCATCTTGACCTTCGAGGGTGACACATTGCCTGAGAAGGTCAATTTGATGGTCTACCGCTGTGATGTCAAGCCATATATACCTCCCCTGATGTGATGCTATAAGTGCTGGAAGTTCGGCCTTATGTCTTCCTGCTGTACTTCAAGTGTCGCATGTCATAATTGTGGACGTCCATCTCATCCCAATACTCCATGTTCCCTGCCTCCCATCTGTGTCAACTGCAGAGAGCATCATTCAACTTGCTTGCCAGACTGCAGGATTTTACAGAAAGAGAGGAAAATCCTGTAATAAAAGAGCCTGGACTGACTGACCTACACTGAGGCTAAGAGGAAATTTGAATGCCTACATCCTGTGGCTATGACCTCCTCTTACGCCACTGCTACGAGAACAGTTGTTGCCCCATCAGTTTCTTGCATTTCTGTTGCTGCCTCTAACAACCGTGAGACTACACCTGCCCCCTTGACAGTGGGGGGCACTTCCCTCTTTGTTGCTCCCGCATCTCCTACATCGGGAGCAATGGCCTCCAACCATCGGGGCTATCAGTCCCCACTTCTGAGCCAGAGAAGTGTAAGTCTTCTTTCGCTTCTCTCTCTAGGAAAGGGTCCCTTGGGTCACTCCCTTTCCAGGTTTCTGCTAGTGGGAAAGATGACACCCACCAGTGCCTGAAGAGAGCAAAAGCAGCTGGTCGTAGGGCTTCACACTCATTCTCAGTCATGGGAGCTGAATCAGTGAAGTCCTCCCAGCCAGGGAGACCCAAGGAGCAGTGAGAGAAATCCAAAAAGAAGGTTCCCAAGACCAAGGGAATTGCGGTGGCACCCACACCCCCGCTACCTACAAGCTCTGAGGATGAGGTGGAGATTCTGGCATTCGCTGAGGACCTAGATCTCGCCGGATCCTCAGACACAATGGATATAGACTGCTCGGGCAAAAAGTTGGTGGCAGCAGGTGACCCTGAGGCGTAAACTGCCTCATTGAATGTTCCATGCCTTCCCAGTCTCACGATGACATCATCCTCCAGTGGGCTTGAGGCGGTTGTTTCCACTGTGTGGCTGAGCTATGGCAACCGTTAAGCTTTACGCCTGCTTTCTGCATTGCCCTCCAGGAGACCTGGTTCCCAGCAGTGCGGACCCCTGCCCTCCGCAGCTATAAGTGATACTGCAATCGATTGTCAGATGGAGTTTACGTTTATGTCCTAAACTCAGTTTGTAGTGAACCTTGTGCCCCTTCAAACACCTCTTGAAGCTATGGCTGTCAGAATAAGGACGATGCAGGAAATAACTGTCTGTAATGTATATCTTTCTCCAGATGGTGCAGTGCTCCTGAACATATTGGCTGCACTGACTGATCAACTCCCTAAACCTTTCCTACTTTTGGGAGATTTTAATGCCCATAACGCCTTGTTGGGTGGCACCGTGCTTCCTGGACGAGGCAAAGATGTTGAAACTTTGCTCTCTCAGTTCGACCTCTGCCTCTTAAATACTGGGGCTGCCACACATTTCAGTGTGGCTCATGGTAGTTACTCGGCCATTGATTTATCAGTTTGCAGCCCAAAACTTCACCCATCTATTCACTGGAGAGCACATGATGACCCGTGTGGTAGTAACCACTTCCCCATCTTCTTGTCACTGCCCCAGCATCAGGCCCATGGATGCCAGCCCAGATGGGCCTTAAACAAGGTGGACTAGGAAACTTTCATCTCTACTGTCACCATTGAATCTCCCCCACACAGTAACATTGATGTGATGGTTGAGCAGGTGACTACAGCAATCATTTCTGTGGCAGAAAACACGATCCCTCGCTCTTTAGGGTGCCCCTGGTGAAAGGCAGTCCCTTGTTGGTCGCTGGAAGTCCCTGATGCGATTAAGGATCATCGGCGAGCTCTACAGCAGCATCCTTCCCTGGAGCACCTCATAGCCTTTAAACGTCTCTGTGCCTGCGTTCACCAACTTATCAAATGACGGAAACAGGTGTGTTGCTCGAGATATATCTTGAGCCTTGTGTACCATACGTCATCTTCCCAAGTTTGAACAAAGATCAAATGTTTTTTCGGTTACCAGACGCCAACAGGTGTTCCCAGTGTTAAAATAAATGACGTGTTATCTACTGACAAAAACGCGATTGTCGAGCACTTTGCTGAGCACTGAGATTGTGCCTCTGCGTCGGAGAAATACACCCCCCCCCTCCCCCCCGCCCCCCAGCCGTTCGTGTTCTCAAACGGTGGCCGGAAGGGAAAGTCCTCTTACTCACTATATGCCACAGTGAATCCTATAACGCCCCATTTACAGAGCGGGAGCTCCTCAGTGCCCCTGCACATTGCCGTGACGCAGCTCCTGGGCCAGACTGGATCCACTGTCGGATGATTAAGCATATCTCATCTGACTACAAGCGACATCTCCTCGTCATCTTCAACCGGATCTGGTGCGATGGCGTCTTTCCATCGCAGTGGCAGGAGAGCACCATCATTCTGTTGCTCAAACCTGGTAAAAACCTGCTTGATGTGGATAGCTATTGGCCCATCAGCTTCACTAATGTTCTTTGTAAGCTGCTGAAACATATACTGTGTCAGCGGTTGGGTTGGGTCCTGGAGTCACGTGGCCTACTGGCCCCATGTCAGGGCAGCTTCCGCCAGGGCCGCTCTACCACTGATAATCTTGTGTCCCTCGAGTCTGCCATCTGAACATCTGGTTGCCGTCTTTTTTGATTTACGGAAAGTGTATGACATGACCTGGTGACATCATATCCTTGCCACATTATACGATTTGGGTCTTCAAGGCTTGCTCCTGATTTTTATCCAAAATTTCCTGTCGCTTCATACTTTCCATGTCCAAGTTGGTGCCTCTCATAGTAACCCCCCCATATCCAGGAGAATGGGGTCCCGCAGGGCTCTGTATTGAGTGTCTCTTCATTTTTAGTGGCTTTTAATGGTCTAGCAGCAGCTGTAGGTCCGTCTGTCTTACCTTCTCTGTATGCAGAGGACTTGTGCACTTCGTACTGCTCCACCAGTACTGGTGTTGCTGAGTGGCGCCTACGGGGAGCCATCCAAAAGGCGCAGTCATGGACTCTAGCCTTCAGTTTCCAGTTGTCGGCTGCAAAGTCTTGTGTCATTCATTTGTCGGTGTCGTATTGTTCATCCAGAACCAGAACTTTACCTTGATGATGATCCACTCATTGTAGTGGAGACATATCGATTCTTAGGACTGGTTTTCGATGCCCGATTGACTTGGTTTCCTCACCTTCGTCAGCTTAAGCGGAAGTGCTGGCTGCACCTTGATGCCCTCCGCTGCCTGAGCAGCACCAATTGGGGTGCAGATCGCTCTAAGCTGCTACATCTCTACAGAGCCCTTGTTCAATCCTGCCTTGACTATGGGAGTCTGGTTTATGGTTTGGCGATGCCCTTAGAATTGCATTTATTCGACCAAGTGCAGCACTGTGGCGTTTGACTAGCAACAGGAGCTCTTAGGACGAGTCTGGTGACCAGTATCCTAGTGGAGACCAGAGTCCCTTCATTACAGGTTCGGTGTGCACAACTGCTTGCCAGTTACGTTGCACACATTCGTAATTCTCCTGCACATCCGAATCACTGTCTCCTTTTCCCACCCATGGTGGTTCATCTCCTGCTTCGGCGGCCCACATCAGGGCTTCCAATTGCAGTTTGGTTCCAATCCCTTCTTTTCGAAATGGAGTCCTTGCTTTTACCACCTATACTTGAGGTCCATTCACATACACCTCCATGATGTACACTTAGGCCACAGCTTCGCCTGGACCTTTCACATGGCCATAAGGACTCAGTTCACCCGGCGACTCTCTGCTGCCACTTTCTCTTGATTCTTGACATGTACTGAGGCCACAAAGTGACTTACACTGATGACTCAATGGCTGATGGTTACATTGGCTTCGCGTATGTCCATGGAGGACATATTGAACAGCATTCCTTGCCCGATGGCTGCAGTGTTTTCACTGGCGAGCTGTGGTGGCTGTATCTCGTGTTCTTGAGCACATCTGTTCATGCCCTGGATAGTCGTTTCTTCTGTGTGCTGACTCCTTGAGCAACCTACAAGCTATCAACAAGTGCTACCCTTGTCATCCTTTGGTAGCTACCATCCAGGAGTCCATATATGTCCTGGAAACGTCCCTGGAACCGTACGGTCGTCCAGTGGTGTTTGTCTGAACCCCAGGTCACATCGGAATCCCAGGCAAAGAACTTGCCGACAAGCTGCCCAAACAGGCTATGTGGAAACCACTTATGGAAATCGGCTTCTCTGCAACTGATCTTGGTTCAGTACTACGCTGCAAGGTTTTGCGGCTTTGGGAGACAAAATGGCATAACCTCAGCACGCAAAACAAACTGCATGCCATTAAGGAGACTACGAATGTGAGGCCTCTCACAGGGACTCTGTGGTTCTCTGCTGGCTCCACATTGGCCCCGCTTGTGTGACATCACTGCTACCTCCTGCTCCATGATGGCTCGGCTCACCTCACCTCAGTGTCAGTCCGGCGACAGTGGCCCTTATCTTGGTGAGCGGTCCTTCTTTGGCTGCCGTGTGACAGACTCTTCAGTTATCTGACTCATTGCCATTAATTTTAGCCGACAACGCCTCATCAGCTAATTTAGTTTTACATTTTACACGTGATGGTGGGTTTTATCATTCTATGTAAGTTATAGCGCATGTCCTTTGTCCCTTTGTGTTCTCCACTCTGATGCTTTTAGGGTGGATGTTTTGTGGTTGGCCAGCCACGGTCATCTGCTCTCTTGTTTTTACCCCTTCTACCTGTTTCTTGCTTCTCTCTCTGGTTCTCTTTTCCTGTTTTGTCCATAGTAGTTTTGGTTGTCCTGTCATTCTTCTGGTTCTTCCTTTTTCATGTTACTGTGCTGTAGGTCTCCTTTCTTTTCTTCTTTCCCTTGTGTAATTATTTTACCAGGAACAAGGGACCAATGACCATGCAGTTTGGTCTGCCCTCTACCTTTTTTAAACCAACCCACCAACTATAGCATTCTGAACTTTTTTTATAATTTATGAAAAAATATTTTTTTCAAAATGCCAATCCATAAAATTTTGTTTCCAGTTGATTAGTACCATATAGTTCTACATTCTCTGAAAAGGAGAGTTTCGACTTCTAGGTTTTATAAACAATTGCCATGCATACAACTTATTTTATTACCACATTATTACATAATAGGCTCATCAAAATCAAAACGTAGTCTTACATAATTTTAGTTTTGAAAGATGAGTAAGAGACTCATTTTACAAGCATTTTAAATGGTTCCAGAATGTATGTGAAAGGTCCAAAGACTTAAGAGTTTCAATTTAGACATTTTCTGTGCACTCTGTTTTGTACTGAAATTAGCCAGTCAAAAAATGTGTTCCACTGCTTCAGTATCTTCCTTTGATATAGAGTGATGCCTTCCTGTTGAACCAATAGGACCTGGAGCACTTATGATCTCCAAAAACATTGTGAACAGGAAGTGAGCACTGATAGTGTTGTTGCTGTCCTTCAGCTGGAAACCTATATCCAGCAGCTGGTCCATCATATGGTAGCATAAAGTTCATTACAATTTCATTTAACTCATAACTGGTGTCTATAATCTCTGCAATCCACCAGTCAGTCATATACACACACCACAAACATCCCCCTTCTCAGGGTGTGAATCTGAATATTATCATGCTGTTTCTGAGATGTTGGCTGAACAAACGAAATTTCTTCTTTCTTGCTCTTTTACAGTGGGTGCAATGTGAGTTCGCCCATCACTTTGAGTCCAAAAATGTGTCTTCTGAATTTCTTTCAAAGGAGTAGTTTGTTTGGACCATTCTTCTTTTTTCTGCTCACAGATATCTTTGATTTCCTCTTTGGACAAAAGAATGAGGGCTGTGGGTGTGCAAGATTTCATGACTCTTGTAAAATCCTCAGCATTCTGAATCGCAGCCACATTTGGTATTAAAAGACCATGCATTGTAGCGTGGTGCTTCAGCAGGCCTCCTACATGATCACAAGGTCCCTTCCTGTGACCAGTAGCACTGAATACCCAGTCAGTTGCCACAAGCGACTTAATTCAAACAGCTGGTAACAATTTGTAAAATGACTAGGAGCACCATCAGACATGATGATGATCTTCTCTGCCTCTGTTTGCAGTTGAAGAATTTTGCGTACTGCTAGCAAAGCATGTGCTGAGTCATGTCCTGTGTCACCACTTATAACTGCAACACTTGTGGTGTTGTTTTGAAAATATGTCACTGCTGTAAAATTGAAACTTGGTCGTTACTCCAATAATACCCTTGTATTTCTTATGGGACAATGACAGACCAGTTCTCAGCAAAATCACAGTGAAGCACTAGACATAGTTCTTCAGCCTGTACACACCCTTTCACTTCTGCAATGTATGTTGTTGCAATTTCTTCAGATGCTGGTGTGTTACTGCTTTCACTGACCTTTTACCAAGTTCATCAATGAAACTGTCAAAGGCAACAGTTTTCTTAATTACTTTACCTCCCATGTTGCATATGTAATTTCTGCAGACTGATCTGCTACATCTTCCATGCAAAGTGTCTGTAAAGACAGTCCTCACTTTACAGGGCAGTCACCACGTTCTTGAAACAAAAAAGGTCTCTCACTTTTAGTTACAGACTACTAATGACTTCACACGCCCAACCATGGTGTCGTATGTCACGTGCTCCAATAAGTCCTTCAAAGTTACCACACATAGTTCAAAATTTGCGCAGTACACACACAAACAAACAGACATCTCTAGGTGGGTATGGAACTACCCACTTAGGTATAGTGCATAAAATTTTGATCTTCCAATATGTGAAGTTGTATAGTCGCTCTTATAAATTGCAAAAGTTTCTTTAATATTGCGAGTCGTGTACCTCTTCACTTTCACAACTTTTTGATCTTCAACTGTTACAGTTATAGTGTCTTTTTTGTTGGCATTCTGGCAAGAACAGTCTCATTTATCTTCCAGATAAAATGACTGCACTATTTGAACTTGAGCTGCTTCTACAGGATGACCGTAATAGGGATCTGGCCTTCCAAAGACTCCTTTTACAGACCTCACATTTCTTTGAAAATGCCTCTGGAATAATACTTAAAATTTGCACCATTTCACTGTAGGATGCACAATATTCAACAGCTGAATTGATATTTGTGAAAAGTTCCTGGTAAGAGGTGCAAGAGTGCTTTGGTTCATTTTCTTTTGAAGATGAAATTTCTACTTTGAAGAGTGTGGTCAGTTTTGCTGTAGTGCATTCATCCACAGCTAAGGTAATTTCTCTGCGTTTTCTTGATGCATAGAGCTTATGACTCGACTTCACTGACTACGGTTTCTTAACAGCATTAACACCTACCTCTGTAGCTGACTAATTCAGGCTATTTAATTCTTCCTCTATTGATGCAAAATCTGCATCATCTGCACTATTGGAGGCTTCACCTTGTTCAGATACTATCATTGTTGTTATTCTGCCAAAATATTTAGGACATAAAGTTGTCACTGGAACCATCTTCACTTTGAAACAGAGTTCTATGCATCAAGACATTTCGAACAGTCCTTTTCACTAAACACACTGCAACTGTGTCAACTGCAAAATTCCTCACGAAAACACAGAACTCACTGGATGGTCACAGATTTCTTAGAAGCCTCTTCAGTAAACGAATTAGCACTGAACAACTACAATACAGAAACTTGCAATGAACAACCACAACAAAGAAACTACAACAAAATGTAAGAAGTATCCACAACAATGATAGTGAAAAGAAAAACTGCAACAGAGACAATAGAAAAAAAAAAAATTGTAACAAAGTAATTAGTGAGAAACGACTTCAGTGAAGACATACATTACCCATGAAAGTTTAAAATAAAACCTTTCCAACTTAAAAGTAGAAGCTCTCCTTTACAGAGAATACAGTACTACATGGTACTAATCAACAGAAAAATTCTAACTTTTCTGGATTGGCATTTTTGAAAAAAAAATTTTGTAAATTATAAAAGAATTCAAAAGTCTGCAGTAAAAGAACTTTGACAGATATGTCCAAACAGAGGTTACCATTGTAATCATAAAGCAATTATCTTTCAAATAAAAAAAACCTAACAAAATATCTAGAACTGTTAGAGATACAGCATTTTAAATTTTTTTCTGAAATTTGCATCTTCAAAATGGTGTTCGTTGTGTCATCTTTGGAAGCCTTTGTCTCGGGGCAGGAATTTTTTCGGAGGAAACAAAAAAATACATATTTCTTACCTACTCCTCAGTTTTAACATATGCTAAATTCAGTAACATCCAAGACTATGAAAGTAACCCCCCTGCCTGAAGTTATACAGATTATGCCTGTTGAATTTACTATTTTCCACTTTATTTCCTGGGATCCTTTTTCTCATGTTCCTATTAACCCTTCCGTTGAATAAAAGCTTCTGTTTTCAAGCCACCATGCACAGAAGGCGAATCACCCAGCTCACACCAGCTTCAGTCTGCTGCAGAACCAATGACATTATGTGACGCGTGGGGCAGTGCCACATTTTAAACTGCTACTCCCACCTCCTTGCAAGCATCAAGCATCTGTCTGCTTTAATTGTTGCTGTTTATTCTAATATCGACCTCTTCCTTTGTAATGAAATGCCACTGTGTTGATGCATGAGCAAAGACTCTTGTCTTTTCAAATTGTATTTTTTGTCCATTTTCCAGGCAGTGCTGAGCCACAGCCAATTTGTCAAGCTCCCATTGTTTCATATGTCGTTTGTGCTCTGTACAACACTTTGCAACTGTGCAGACTGTTTGAATTTTGTAGATGCTGCTGCATTTGTGTGGTACACTGTACACACTGGGGACACACAGAACTACTTCATATTTAATAGGCCTCAGCATATCTCATATCTTGGGGACAGCCCAGAACGCTGACCTGAGTAAATGTCTCTGCAGTACGCATCCTAACTTGCTACTTGTTTCACCACAGTACGGCAGGAAAGCAGCTGGCTTGGCCTCTACTACCGATTCTCAAGGCGTCCTCCTTCGGTGGCACCTGAAAAGCGTTTGCAATGTCTCCCTTGCTGTAAGCATTCTCTCTGAGCATCCTCGTAAAAAGTGACACAGAGTAATCCTTACGTTGTTTCGTTGTATTATCATTTTCTTGAGTGTCCTAACAAACATTTGGGAATTTACAACATGGTGTTCAGTCTCCCAGTATGGGTGCTAATTAAACAGCAGATGTTTTGCCATCCTGTAGATAGGCGAACTGACCGCACGAACAATGTGCCTAAGAGGAACATTTTCCTGAAAGCCTGGGATGTCTGACAGCACAAGGTTAGGTTAGGTTAGGTTAGATTAGATTAGATTAGATTAGATTAGATTAGATTAGATTTACTTTCATTCCAATTGATCTGTAGTGAGGAGGTCCTCCAGGATGTGGAACATGTCAGAAAAACAACAATACGTGACAAATATTTACAACTAAAACAAATAAGCTAATGTACCATTCCACAGGTCCCAAGGGGAATGATCGTCATTTTTTAATGAACACTATATGAAAGAGTCATTTTACAAATGTCTGCTTGTGTCTGTGTATGTGTGGTTGGATATGGGTGTGTGTGTGTGAGTGTATACCTGTCCTTTTTTCCCCCTAAGGTAAGTCTTTCCGCTCCCGGGATTGGGATGACTCCTTACCCTCTCCCTTAAAACCCACACCCTTTCATCTTTCCCTCTCCTTCCCTCTTTCCTGATGAGGCAACAGTTTGTTGCGAAAGCTTGAATTTTGTGTGTTTGTTTGTGTGTCTGTCGACCTGCCAGCACTTTCATTTGGTAAGTCACATCATCTTTGTTTATATATATATATATATATATATATATATATATATATATATATATATATATATATATTTTCTGCTGGCAAGTTATTGAAAGTGTGTTCCTGAATAATGCACACCTTTTTGTACAAGACTATGTGACTTTAAATCCTTGTGAAGATTATTCTTATTTCTAGTACTGATTCCATGAATAGAGCTGTTGGTTTGAAAAAGTGATGTATTTTTTATGACAAATTTCATTAAGGAATAAATATATTGGGAAGCAGTAGTTAGTATCCCTAGTTCCCTAAACAGGCTTCTGCAGGATGTTCTTGAGTTCACACCACATATAACTCTTATTGCACATTTTTGTTCCTGGAAAACTTTAGCTTGGCTTGATGAATTACCCCAAAAAAACAATCCCACATGACATTATGGAATGAAAGTAAGCACAGTATGCCAGCTTTTTCATTTTTATATCCCCTATGTCTGACAAAATTCGCATTGCAAACAGAGATTTGTTAAGACGCTTCAGCAGTTCTGTGGTGTGCTCCTCCCAGGTGAATTTATTATCGAGCTGTAACTCCAAGAATTTAACACTGTCCACTTCTTCTATCTTCTTGTAATCGTATGTTAGACATATACTCGTGGGACACCCCTTACAAGTTCTGAACTGCATGTAGTGTGTTTTTTCAAAGTTTAGTGACAAGGAATTGGCTAGGAACCAGTGATTAATGTCCACAAATATTTTATTAGCTGATCTTTCTAAGACTACACTTGATTTGCTGTTTATTGCAATGTTTATATCATCGGCAAACAAAACAAACTTGGCATCTGGGGTAATGTTACTGATGAAAGGTCATTGATATACACAAGAAAAAGTAAGGGCCCCAAAATGGAACCTTGTGGGACCCCACATGTAATTCATTCCCAGTTGGATGATGCCTGATAGCTTGATACATGTCTCTTTCCTAATAACACTGTTTCATGCCAGAGATACAAGATTTGAACCATTTTGCAGCATTTCCTGTTACACTACAATATTCTAATTTACTTAAAAGGATACTGTGATTTAGTGATTTACACAGTCAAATGCATTTGACAGATCACAAAATATACCAGTTGCCTGCAATTTTTTGTCTAATGAATTACGCACATTTTCACTGTAAGTGTAGATAGCCTTCTCAATATCAGAGCCTTTTAGAAATCCAAACTGTGACTTTGACAGTATGTTATTTGAGATAAGATGGTTATAAAGTCGACTGTACACCACTTTTTCGAAAATTTTTGAGAATGCTGGCAACAGTGAAATTGGGCGGAAATTTGATGCTATTTCTTTTTCTCCCTTCTTAAACAGTGGCTTAACTTCAGCATATTTCAGCCATTCAGGAAATACTCCACTGATAAACAACTGGTTACACAGATAGCTTAATACGTTACTTAGCTCAGAATCACATTCTTTAATTAACTTTGACTTAAAAGACAAAATTTTATGTATGAAATTTACAATTAACACTCACTTTGGTATGTAAAAATGCATAGCCGTTAATCTTAGTACATTCAGTCAAATTGAGGGATGTTCCACATTAGAACTGTCCATCTGCAGGCAGAAGAATTCAGCAGATAAATTTAGAAATTTTACCAAAAACTTAATACAGCACTATATTAGAAACTTAATGACAAATATAACAGGATGACACTTCAGTGCTGAACATTGAGAGAAACATAGTGCATTTCTAACATTTAATACAGCAAAATTCACAAACATATCATATATTCATTATAATTTGCACTTCATTGTAAAATCACACATTCATAGAAAACTCTACATTTTTAACAGTATATACACGAGACACCCGAACAGTTTGAATGTATAGAACATTTTACATCCCAGCTCCTTAATCCACTTCCCTATCAATTGTTTGTTGGAAGAGAAAGGGTTTAAAACATGTCCAATCAAAACATGCAGAGACCTTTTTAAAACACGAGTGTATGAAAATGTACCACTAAGATTATTCTTTTTGGAGGACTTTAGATCCTTAAAGGAAGAAGAGGTGAGACACTGTAATTAACACTGGAAATCCACTCAAATATTCCTTGGAAGGTACAAATGATACAGTATTTTAAACTGTGAAGTGCAGGAGCTGAAAGTGAAATCCTTGTGAATAGGAATGTGAAGAATGTCAATTTCTTATTGCATTTATCCGATTTCATTTCCTGCACTCATGAATATCACATCCCCAGATGATATCATGACGCCCCTCCCATTTTCTTGCTATCGTGGGTACTGGAAAGTACCAAAGCCAAGGCCTACCCCACGATGTGTGTGGGTTGCTACTCTTGCTACCTCATACTACATCTCCATGGAGTTGAACATTTCTTCTTGCTTCTTGACAATTTCATTTCCTTCTGTGCCTGAAGAGCCAGAGCTTTCTTGTGCTGTATCTTTGATCCCCATCAGCCTCTTAAACTTGGCTGTCATTTTGCCATCTTGGTCTTGGGCAAATGTAGTTCCTTCCCATTTATTGGTAGATGTTTGTGGTGTTGACGAACCTGATTTTGCAGTAGAAGTTGTTGCCTTGTTGCCCCATAAGAGACACCTCTTCTGCATTTGTTCAGCATAACGTGCAGGACTCATTGCAGCTGGATTGTAATATTTTGGAAATTCTATTCCAGTAGTAGACTTAATCTGTCGAGCCTGCTCTTCTGCTGAACGCTGAAGAAGTTGCTGTGGTGTTACAGGTTGTGCTGTAGGATCATTTGCTGCTTTTATTTCAATTCCAAGACGTTCCAAAATTGTTAGCTTGTTTGGTTTTTTTCATATGGCCGACGATATGTTGGAGAACGTGACCTTCGGTCTCTATCTCTCTCTCTCTCTCACGATCTCCACCCCTATGAGACCTAGAGGATGGACTGTGGGACCTCTTTTTATGATCTGCTGATCTTGACCTTCTCCTGCGTTCTGATGGACTGTGTGATGATCGTTTTCGGTCGTCTCTGCTTCTCTGGGAAGGAGATCGCTTCCGGCGCTCTGGACTTCTTGACGATTCTCCCCGCCTGCGACGGTCACGAGATCGTGACCTTGAATGCCTTTTTGCATTTCCACGGGAATGACTCTAGTCTCCATCAGAACTATGAGAGTTTCGCCGACGAGTGTTTGGTGAATGGGAATGCTTTTGGGGGTCAGGGCTATGTGAACGCTTCTTGTCTTCTGAACTATGTACATGCTTCTTAGCATCATTTGGATTTTGAAGGCTATTACTGCACCTTTCTGCAGTTATATCAGAGCCAACTTCAGGCTGCCGTGTATCCTTCTCACTTTGCGATGTGGCCGTAACGTCTGATGCTTCATGTGATGTGGCGATAGGAGTTTCAGCAGTAGTTGCTTTAGGGCTCTGGCACTTTCTCTCGTCACCACTGCTGAATGTACGTGAGCTACTGGATGATGAGTGTTTGTCACTATCACTATCACTTTCACTCACTACTTGAGCCGCTAGTGCCACTGCTGCTGCTGCTGCTGCTGCTGCTACTGCTACCACTGGTGTGGTTGTTGTTGGATTCCTCACTCATATCCATTTGTACGTTATCGTAATTGACATCGTTTTCTTGCTTGTTTTCTCTGTCGGAGCCTCCTCCAATAGGTTTCTTTAAAGGCATTAATTTCTTCACCATTTTGTCTGGTAGACTAGAGTTCCTTAGGAACGTTCCTTTTATTCTGATAGTGGCCTGTGTCAGATCACAACTAAGCTTCTGGTGTGTGTCATCATCTCATAAATGTAGCATCTTTAGGTAGTAGTCTTCATTGTTCAGGTCCGTGGTGGCATTTCCTTTGTTGGCAACCAAGTCCTTGTTCTCATGTAATAAGTGGAAGCCACGTCATTCCTCTGGCTAATATTAGATTTCAGTGGCTTAGCTTTCGCTATATTTTGCTTGTAGCTAACGTGACATCCTCAGCTGTGGTGTGCGAGGGATACTGAATGCACTACTTTGCTCCACTAACAATATCGAATATTGCCAGACATCTGGCTGGAGAAAAATTAAGGCCTTCAGTTAGCACTGTTATGGAGCTATCATCCAGTTCTAGGTAGGAGAGAATAACTGTTCTGTGGCCTTATCATAAGGTAAGTGGTCAGATTTGTTACATTGTTTAGATGTCTCGTACAAACTTACAGCTAGCTGTTGAGAGCTTGGGTATGTGTTTTTTTTTTTTTTTTTTTAAATGATGCGGCCTGAAAATCAAAGATTTTTTTCCGGGCTCGCTGTCATGAGTGACTGAGGACAATCCTTCCATTACCTATACTTTCTCATGCCTCTGTTCCTTGTTCCCTGAGTCATAGCTTGTGCTGCTTCATATCCTTTCCTTATTCCTCTTGTGTCTTTCATTTCCAGAAACATTTATATTTCTGTGTAAAAATGTGGCATTTGTGATGAGATGTAAAAATAACAATTATGTCGTTCATAATACTTGTATTCACATATCTGCATTACATTGTTTATACATGATGCCAAAGGAACAACAATGCAAAGAAAGTCTGTTGCAGTAGAGATGAAATACGATGCCAGATTACCAACGGAACATCAATACCACTTGCTCTGTTAACTGTTGTGACTAATAAATGAGATGCATGTGTTGCTCCCTAGCAAGTGATTCAGTTAATACATTGGTAGGCATTTCCTTTTACTGCAAGTACTTAACAACAATCTCACTTCTCTTCACACATTGTCTGATAAACTAAAAACATGTTTTGATCTGAAATGCAGCACAGGATTTTGTGAGGGTCTAATAGAACTTTGGTTGTCATGAAAAATTATTATATGATTTTGATGTTCGTTATTTAACAATTCTCCTGTCAGTTGTCTCCTATGCACTGTTTTCTCTGGCTGCAAAATTTAAAGCTGTGTGTTCAGATACATTTCAACATTATTCATTTTCTTGTAGTCCCATAAAATTATATTTTCTGCAACAAAAAATATTGTAGCAACCCAGTTTTTAAATCACCTACAAAATTTTAGTCAACAAAATCAGCTGCAAACATAATCAAAATCCCTTTTGTTAAACACAATGCCATAGTTCATAGTTCTCTTGGGATAACAAACGACTGTTTTTACTACCCTCCAATGCTCACTAGTAAACTTACAATTATGCACCAAACATCCCACATTGGTGTTTGTATGGGAATACATTCGAACATATTACAGTGTTTCACCACATCTGCAGTGTAACTTTCCTGGTAAAGTTTCAAATTTTCTTCCTCCCAGTTTCTAGTTATTCACATGCTTGGACAGAACTTTGCTTCTCCTAAATTGCAAAGTGCTGGGGTACAACTTATCTTTCATCAACTGTTTTTACAAAACACATCAAAATCAACAACTTATAAAGCAATAATTGTATGATTTTTACCAGACTTTTTAATGTACATGCAGTTTTCATCAATATTCACAACTGTACCAAGTTCAAAAAGTACACTTTTTGCTGTTTCATCACACTGTGTACCTGATTTTTTGAAACACAAATGGCCTTGAGTACTTTATTGACTTTACTCTCATCACATTTTGATACAAAACAGTCTGATTGCTATATGAAAATTGTTTCCTACAAGCCCCTATGTAGAAAAGCTGTTTTAATGTCAAGATGATTAATCTTAAGATCAAGATTTACAGATAACTTATGAGAGCTGTGAGAGTACTATGTCTCACAAATGGAGAAAAGGTTTCATCATAATATGTATCAAATTTTTGACCAAATCCCTTAGCAACAAATCCAGCATGATAATGTGCTGCATCTTCTGTATTCTGTTTCAACTTAAATACTGATTTTTAAACTATCAATGAAAATAATCAATTTTTGAAAACATTATGTAATTGGATGGATAGAAAATCTACTCGTCAAGCGGTGGCAGGAAAACACACATGTAAAAAAGGTATTATGTATGCAAGCTTTTGGAGCTTGTGTTTCCTTCTTCTGCCAGAAAGATTTCTTTCCTTCACATCCCATCTGGTCTCCCTTGACCTAGGGTTCTGGGTGACTTTTGCGAACTCTACCCCTTTTCCTAAACTTTACCATTCCTTTTCCTTGACCCCTCTTCCCACCCCTTCAACCCTTCTGTTATAAGAAGGAGCCACTGGCCTCAAAAGCTTGCATATGTAATACCTTTCTGTTATGTGTGTTCTCCTGCCGTCACTTGGTTGAGTAGATTTTTTACCTATCCAATCAATTTGTAACATATGATACTTTCACTCTTGGGTGGGTCCACGAGTTCCCAAACACCATTCTTCTGCAAACACTTTAGACTATTTCCTTTTTCATCACCTTTATCCAATCTTCTTTGTCACCCCTTGACATGGCATCCTCCAGGTTCATAGGATCTTTTCCAAAACTGGAAAAATCACATATCAAGTAGGTGACATAATCTGTGTACTCCTTGGGTTTGGGTACACAGGCTGACTTTCTGACTGTTGATTGTCTTCTGGTGAATCAGTATCCATCAACAGATTCTCAGTCTCCTATGTATACCATTGACTGCACATCTGGAGCATAGTTCAGATTTTTGTCAATGTTGGCACTTTCACTAACAGTATTGCTGACTCTCATTACTTCCTCTGCCTTGCCCCGTGCAACAGTGTTCTCTTGGCCGGAACACACAGTAATCTTCACTTACAGCTGGTGCCCTGCTATCATTAGTCCTGCACATGTTCATCCTCCAGAATGCAAAATTCATGCCTTTCACAATTTTCTTGGGGTTCTGTGGATCAGTAACTTTGCAAGCTTTTGGCATTTTATTGTAACCTGCAAAAATAAATTCCTTAGCCTTAGCATCCCATTTTTTTCTCTTCTGTTCTGGTGTTTGAAGGGGGGCTTGGCAGCCAAGCACTTTCAATGGTTCAAAGAAGTTATTTTACCCTTCCACGACTCCTGTGGATTCTTGCCCTAAGCACTCTTTGGGGAACACTGTCCTTTATGTATACCATTTTATTGCATGCCTCTGCCCAATATTGCTTAGGTAGACCAGAATCAAATAATATGCAGTTGCAAACTCACAAATTAGTTTTTTTCCACATCATCATTCTGTTATGGACTGAGGGCACACTTATCTGATGCTCAATCCTATTCTCTCCAAGAGGTGACTCAATTTTGTGCCATTGTCTGATCTAATAGCTTTGATGTTTGCACCCAGACTGTTTTATGCCCACATTTTAAACTCGCAGAAGAATCAAATGCTTGATCTTTACAATTGAGAAAAGAACTGCATGACTCCCTGAAATAATCATCTGCAAGTACATTCATGTTCGTAGTCATACCATGTGACATTTTCTTTGTAGGGCCACATAAATGCACATGCATCAAGTGGAGCATCTCAGATGCGTGCTCTCCTCCAGTCTTAGTAAATGGAAACTTAGACATTTTACCAAACCCACATGGTTTACACTTGTCAGCAGGTTCAGAGTCACACCCTCCAACATTATGCCTCCACTTTATAAACTTGATTTTAAGTCCATTGTCAACTCTTAACATGACAGAGCCTATGACATCATATATCTTCCATATTACCAATTTTACTAACAGCTAGAACATGCTCAGCTGACACAGGTTCAAAGCTTTTAGTTTGTAAATGCCATTTACCTTTGTCCAGAACAAAGTAGCCCACTCCTTTTGAACATTGTCTTTCTGTCTTTATCAAAAAGCAGAAATCAACAACAAATTAGTGGCCAAGCCAGAAACAAGATTGAAGATATACAGATGAATTGACAATAATCATTCCTTTACTTTCACTTAGTAATTCAACATTATCAGTACGCTTGACAATTTTTTTGTTTGCAGTTTTCACCTCATGTGAGGTGATGCTCTGGAATTAATGGTCTATGCATTCTGGTTCAAATCTGATATACCAAGTGCACAAAACAATGACCTGTCTGTTGACTTGGAATCCTTTGACAGTTCTTGCCACTGAGGAAGCTGAATATCATAAACTGGTTTGTCCATGCTCTACTATTTGTTGGTCACATCCAGAATATGGGTTTTGTAATTCTGAAAATTTCCTTCAAATTTGGGTAATGTGGTGTCCAACAGAGCACCCCAGAGAATATTCACCTATTTTTATTCTTACGAGCAAGCAGGTCTTCCAGGATATCCCAAGCATCCTTTGTCTTTGTTGTATCTTCCATGTGAACTTCACATGTTTATCCACATGCAAAAGTACAAGTATTCATACATGTGTGTCCTTCTCTGCATTTGCAGCAGCACATGCACACTTGGTATAGTCTCATAATTTTCCATTCATTATAATTAGTTTCATCTCAAACTTCAATATATTGTTATAACCCTTGCTCTTCAGTCTGTCTACCTCTGGAGTGGTGGTTTTCATCAAAACTGAATTTGAAGACTTATGGAAATCAAAATTCTCAGGCCCTAAATGACATAGCTGGTTTCTTAAGAAAAGAAAAAAGTTCAAATGCTAATAAGTTTGCCAAAACATATAAAATGTGTCAGAAACAGAAATATCAATTCTTTGCAAAGGCCTCACCTTTTGCACCACTCCCAAATTCAGTCATGCAAGACTTGTTAAAGACCTTCTCTCCTTCTCCCAGTCCATACAGAGGAAACACTTTTTTGCCACCAACTCTACCAATCAGACTCAACCGAAGATGAATGTTGCACCCTGCCTAACTCAGTTGACTCCTCCATCCAACCACTATCCACCCCCACTGCCCCGAAAATAACATCCTGTTAACTTTCCAGAATTTTGTAACCTCGAACCTTGCCTCCTCGTCATTCTCCAAATCCCTCAATGTGCAAACTAACCTTACATCCGCAGAAAGAATTGCAGTCCACTACCTAAAAACTGATCCCAATCTTATAATCCTACCTGCGGACAAAGGCTTCACCGCTGTTGTTTTGAACTGCAAGAATTACCTGGCAGAAGGACTCTGCCAGCTGTCAGATACATCCACCTACAAATCTTACCACAGTGACCTCAGTCACCTCAGTCCAGAAATCTAGTAGGATCTCCAGTCACTCCTCGAATCCTTAGGCCCATCCCAGAACCTCTCCCCACAGTCTCTGCTCACACCTACCATTCCCCGCACTCAGACCTTCTACGTGCTTCTCAAAGTCCATAAATCCAACCACCCTGGACGCTCCAATGTCACCTGTTACTGTGCCCCAACTGGGAGAATCTCTGGTGACAACCTTAAACCTGTTACTGAGAACCTACCCTCCTACATAAAATATATACCAATCATTTCCTCCACTAACACTTATAGTTCCTGTCACTTTACTACACATTGCCTTGCTTGTCACTATTGATGCCACATCCCTTTCACTAATATCCTTAAAGCTCATGGCCTTTCTGCTATTGAAAGCTACCTTTCCCATCGCCCGATGGATTACAAACCAACAACCTCCTTCCTAGTCGCCATGACCTACTATATGCTCACTCACAATTACATCTCCTTTGAAGGTATAGCTATGGGCACCCACATGGCACCATCCTATGCCAACCTATTCATGAGCCTTCCTAAACAATCGGAATCCTAAATCCCTCACCCAGTTCTGATTCAGTGATGGCATCTTTGCGATCTGGATCAAGGAAGAGGACACCCTATCCACATTCCTCCAGAACCTCAACAGCTTCTCCCACATTTGCTTCACTTGGTCATACTCAACCCAACAAGCCACCTTCCTAGATGTTGACCTCCACCTCGAAGATGACTATATCAATATCTCTGTCCATATCAAACCTACTAACCACCAGAAACACTTCTACTTCGACAGCTGTCATGCGTTCCATACCATGAAGTCCCTTTCATACAGTCTAGCCACCTGTGGTTCTTGCATCTGCAGTGACAGGCGGTCCCTCTCTAAATATACCGAGTATCTCACTAAAACCTTGACAGACCATAATTATCCTCCCCACTGTGTACAAAAACAAATATCCTGTGCCTTATCTTCCCAGTTTCCCACCACCTCCCAAAGTCTCACGATCTGGCCACAGAGGAGCATTCCCCTTGTAACTCAGTATCACTAGGACTGGAGCAACTGGCTCGTATCCCTGCAATAGATCTTGATGCAAGACCTGTTCCATACCTCCTCCCACCACCACCTACTCCAGTCGTCACAAACATCACCTATCCCATCAAAGAAGGCAGGGCTATTTGTGAAACCAGCCATGTGATCTACAAGCTAAGCTGCAACCACTGTGCTGCATTTATGTGAGGATGACAACCAACAAGCTGTCTGTCCTCATAATGGCCACCGGCAAACTGTTGCCAAGAAATAAGTGGACCACCCTGTTGCTGAGCACGCTGCCTAACATGACATCCATCGCTTCAACCACTGCTTCACAGACTGTACCATGTGGATCCTCCCCACCAGAATTAGCTTTTCTGAATTGCACGGGTGAGAAGTTTCTCTACAATATATCCCATGTTACTGTAACCCTCCTGGCCTCGACCTTAGTCCATCATTGTCCTCACCCATCCAGCTGCTTACCTGTTCCTATTCCAGCACTAGACAGCCCTCATTCACCATTGCACCCAGTCTTTTTACTTCTCTTCTTTTCCACTATCTACCCCCCCCCCCCCCCCCCTTTCCCAACCTTTCCCCCGTCTTCCATCTAACCTCCCAATTGCACATAGCTACCCTATCCTCTCTCCACCTTGTCCCTGTGTGCTCCCCAGCAGCACTTCACTGTCCTCCATCCCCTATCCTACTATCCCTCCCCCTCCCTGCCCCCTCCTTACCCCCACCTAGTTGCCACTCTCATCACGCACTGGTGCTGCTGCTGCTGCTGCTGCTCACAGTGTTGTCAGAGACTGCAGTGTGTGTGTGTGTGTGGGGGGGGGGGGGGTGTTCTATTTTTGACAAAGGCCTTGCTGACTGAAAGCTTATTTATGACAGTCATTTTGTTGTGCCTCAGCATCTTCGCTGTACGTGATAGCACCTTTCCTTTTCATAAATAGCGTCATTCCATGTCAAAGAGGACAATATTAAAAAGTGTCTATACTCGACCATCTCCGTATCTAATGAAATTTGATGTGAAGGTTCTGCATGGTCTGTGATGGTTGTATACCAAGTTTCAGTCCAGTATCTTCAGTGGTTGAATTTTTAGCAGCTTTTAAAGAGATGCTACTCGTCTTCGCATCACATATGAAGGTGCAAATGTGCCAAGATTGCTAGACTGTTTTAGAAGTTCTAGAAACATTTGGTCATTTGCTTTGATATACATATACACCTTTTTATACTGAGGCACACCATGGCGAAAATTAGGGATTTAGCAGCACCTAAATATAGATACGTGCCTCTAAAGTGGCTAAAAAACTCGTTGTGCTATTCTGAGAGCCAAGGTTTGACCGATTGCCACTTTTCATGTGAACCAATCACACTAAAACTTCAAAGGGTTATTCCTACCTACGATGTCTTTATGTGGATCAAATTTAATTAACACTGGATGCCTAGATGAAAAGAAATGCGTCTGCAAAGTTGGCCGAAATTTTCTACGTGCAAGTTTTAGTGTATTTTTGGGGAGAAGGACCTAACTGTGTCTTGGTTGATCATTTATTTCTCACCACAGCAGGAAAGAGCATGCTTTAAGCTTTCAGAGCTGTATTGTTTAATTTCTGGATCTTTGTGTTGATAAGGAAGAATGCCTATCAAAAGTAGGGAAAATGGATTATTGAGAATTACAAAAAATTAATAGAATTTGAAGCTGTAAATCAAAATATGTGTAATTTTAGTGCCTTTTAATTGTATAATTGTGATTTAAGGAATAAAACTATGCTAATAAGAATTGTTTTTCCATTATTTTACAGTGTAGAATTTAAATATAATAAAAGCTCACAAAATGCTCTTAAGATTATGAAATCATGATGATCATAATGGAATATTATGTTACTTTAGAGTACTCTAACCCTACAGTACATGGTGGTGCATATATGCACTGTCACTCGGTTTCCATCAGCGTTATAAAGCAGCAGTAATTATTTAAAGCCCTATCGCCACAGCAGTGTACATTGCTGAATCACCACTTTCAATTGTTGCTTTTATTATTGGCAGTATTTACAGTGTCAGTCTTCTGTACCACTGATCTTTGGTGTTGACATTGTACAATCTTAGTGTTGAGTACTGAGTGTTTGAATAATCAATAATCATGGTTTTAGCTAAAGGTAAGCACTAAAACAATATGTTTTGATACACTAATTTGTATATAAAATATACAAACAAATCTGAGTCTCCTATGCTTCAAACTAGGATATTCATGAGGTTTCAAAATTGCTTGTTATAGGTTAACAAACGATTGTATAAAATGAACCAAGAGACCCTTTCAACCTGCTACTTTGGTGAATCAGATGAAGCTGTTTGTCATAAGTCATCCGCATTGTCTTATGGTAGAAATTAACTACAATCAGTTGATGAAATGTCACCAGTGGACAAAGAGCTTCTACAGTGTAGGTCTGGGCTTTATTTTACTGAAGATGTCCAAATTTGTTCATACCATAATGCTTTGTTGATGACAAAATTCCAATTCCTGCAGAAGACTTGCTGCAGTCCATTTGGTAAAGAAAAAAAATTATCAAGAAGCCTTTAACACCAGTAACCATTGCAGTGTCTGATAGGTTGAAGTTATTGACTAATGAAGTTTTTATACCCGATCAGAAAATTTGTATCAAATGTAGGCATGAAATGGCTGAAAAAGAATCATCCCACTAGGATAAGCAATAATCACCATACACTGAAGACATGGATGTTGTTTATGCTTTCTTTACTGCTAATACTTATCACCACTTGAAGAGTCACCATTGAATCTTCATCGGATCAGCAAAAGGAATTCAATGGGATACATAAAGTGCAAAGTTCTGAAAGCCCAAGGCGGCATTACTAAGATAATAAAATTGCCACAGCTGTTGGTGTGATCCAAGCGGATATTGCTCAAATACAAATGGAAGTGTGTCAAAAATGTAAACATATGTACAGCTCATGGTCTTGCGGTAGCGTTCTCGATTCTCGCGCACGGGGTCCCGAGTTCAATTCCCGGCGGGGTTAGGGATTTTTCCTGCCTCGAGATGACTGGATGTTGTGTCATCTTCATCATTGTCATTCATCCTTATTAAGTTCGGAGAAAGGCAATGGCAAACCACCTCCACTACGACCTTGCCTAGTACGGCGGTGCGGGTTTCCTGTATCGTTCCCTACGCTCCTCAGAGAATGGGATCTTATCATCATGGACATCTTAATTGAAGAATGTAAGGTTAAGGTTGAAACTTCAAGCAATTGCAGTAAAGTTCAAATTTTGACCCGGGCCCCAAATAGCTGGATGATTGGGGGGGGGGACTAAAGAATTTGCTGTTTCAACTAAAATGGTGAAGAAGGCTGGGAAACTAAAGATGAAAGATGAGATTTTGGCAACACCTGCAAACCGAAAAAGGAAAAACTCAATGATGAAGTAAAACAAAATGTTCTCACTTTTGTTGAAGATGACGAGTTTTCTTGTTTGTCCCAGCAAAAAGGATTGTGTTGCAGTAAGAATAAATGGGGAAGAGATTCACAAACAGAAATGCCTACTCTTTTGTAACATGGAAGAAATAGTCATTGCTTATTGTAAGCAATATGGAAATCAACTGTGCTCCTTAAAACTTTGCAAGCTCAGGCCAAAATGGTGTACTATAGTTGGTGCT
The DNA here is from genome assembly GCF_023864345.2 of Schistocerca serialis cubense. Classification (NCBI taxonomy): domain Eukaryota; kingdom Metazoa; phylum Arthropoda; class Insecta; order Orthoptera; family Acrididae; genus Schistocerca; species Schistocerca serialis. Next base: position 319,716,028 of record NC_064646.1, read on the forward strand.
TCTGGATCACGTTCGATATGTGTAGGCTATGTGCAATTCACTGAAGTGTCAACTTAATGTTGGCTTCACCAACATATCTCCAATATGACTACAAGGATTTGATGAGAAAAACTCTATGCAGTTTGGAACCAAAATATTGCATGCTGCAACGTTGTGAGGAAAGTGCAGGAAAAATGCAACTGGAGCCTTTTCTTGCAGATGCTTTTAAAGACTATGACCCTGAAGAAACAATGGAATACAAGCAATGGGTCCATACTGACAGACACACATTAGTGACATGTCAGAGAACTGTTGAAGATTTCAAGGAGGACTGATTTTGAAAATTACTGGTTTATGAAACTATCACTTTGTGTCAAAACACCAAAATTTATACCTTAAGCAACTAACAAAATCTTGCAGAAGATAAATTAATTATATTGATTGATTTTGCTGAGAATTATTCATCTGTTGTTCAAGATGCTGTTCAATGATTTCATTGGGGGAACAGTCAGGCCACATTACATCCATTTGTTGTCTATTTTGGTGGCAAAGAATGTGAGAGTATTAGAATTTGTGTGATTAGCAACTGTCTCCATCATGATAAAACTACCGTCAATGCCTTTTAAATAAAGTTAACAGCATATTTAAAGACAATGACTGAAAATATTAAGAACATTTATTACTTTATGATGGTTCAGCTGTTCAATATAAGAATTTCAAATATTTCCTTGATTTATGTCTACATGAAAAGAATTTTGTCATCAGTGCCGAATGGAAGTCTTTTGGAACAAGCCTCGGTAAATCACTTTGTGATGGCATTGGGGGAACAGCAAAAAGACTAGCAGTCTGTGCTAGTCTGCAGAAGCCCGTAGATAACCAAATATTGACTCCATGTGATTTGTTCAAATTCTGAAATGATAGTATTCCAGGGATAAAGTTCTTTTTTAGTACCAAAAGAAGAAATTGAAAAAAAATCAGCCTGATAAAGAAACACGGTTTGCCATGGGACATCCAATATCTAGATTAAGAGAAAATCATCAGTTTAAGCCAATTAATTGTAATCAACTGAGAGTAAGCAGAGTTTCCAATGGCGCTACAACATTCACATTTAATGCCTCCGAAGCAGATGAAGAAATGTCAGCAATCTCAATTTCAAGTGTGTGAAGTTTCACGTGAAAACATGTCTTCATCAGCATTAAGCACCATCACGGTTCTGCTCGTTCCTTCCACTGGCCAGCTGCTAAAGACACCTGCTAATTTCCTGAACAACACATTTTCATGACTTTAGAAGCACCAGCATTATCATCATCATCATCATCAGAGAGACAATACAGCTATCCACGATATGTCCTTTACAAAATTGTAGAACTGTTTGACCAGAAATGGAACTGACTCTTGAGATTTTTATTTTGCAGACTTGCTGTGTTGTGTATTCTATTTATTTTTATGGCATGTGTTAAATTATATATATATATATCTATCTCTAAAAACAAAGATGATGTGACTTACCAAATGAAAGTGCTGGCAGGTCGACAGACACACAAACAAACACAAACATACACACAAAATTCAAGTTTTCGCAACAAACTGTTGCCTCATCAGGAAAGAGGGAAGGAGAGGGAAAGACGAAAGGATGTGGGTTTTAAGGGAGAGGGTAAGGAGTCATTCCAATCCCGGGAGCGGAAAGACTTACCTTAGGCGGAAAAAAGGACGGGTATACACTCGCGCACACACACACACACACATATCCATCCACACATATACAGACACAAGCAGACATATTTTCGAGGCAGAAGTGCAGAGGCAAAGATGTTGTTGAATGACAGGTGAGGTATGAGTGGCGGCAACTTGAAATTAGCGGAGATTGAGGCCTGGTGGATAACGGGAAGAGAGGATATATTGAAGAGCAAGTTCCCATCTCTGGAGTTCGGATAGGTTGGTGTTAGTGGGAAGTATCCAGATAACCTGGACGGTGTAACACTGTGCCAAGATGTGCTGACCGTGCACCAAGGCATGTTTAGCCACAGGGTGATCCTCATTACCAACAAACACTGTCTGCCTGTGTCCATTCATGCGAATGGACAGTTTGTTGCTGGTCATTCCCACATAGAATGCGTCACAGTGTAGGCAGGTCAGTTGGTAGATCACGTGGGTGCTTTCACACGTGGCTCTGCCTTTGATCGTGTACACCTTCCGGGTTACAGGACTGGAGTAGGTGGTGGTGGGAGGGTGCATGGGACAGGTTTTACACCGTGGGCGGTTACAAGGGTAGGAGCCAGAGGGTAGGGAAGGTGGTTTGGGGATTTCATAGGGATGAACTAAGAGGTTACGAAGGTTAGGTGGACGGCGGAAAGACACTCTTGGTGGAGTGGGGAGGATTTCATGAAGGATGGATCTCATTTCTGGGCAGGATTTTAGGAAGTCGTATCCCTGCTGGAGAGCCACATTCAGAATCTGATCCAGTCCCGGAAAGTATCCTGTCACAAGTGGAGCACTTTTGTGGTTCTTCTGTGGGAGGTTCTGGGTTTGAGAGGATGAGGAAGTTGCTCTGGTTATTTGCTTCTGTACCAGGTCGGGAGGGTAGTTGCGGGATGCGAAAGCTGTTGTCAGGTTGTTGGTGTAATGCTTCAGGGATTCCGGACTGGAGCAGATTCGTTTGCCACGAAGACCTAGGCTGTAGGGAAGGGACCGTTTGATGTGGAATGGGTGGCAGCTGTCGTAATGGAGGTACTGTTGCTTGTTGGTGGGTTTGATGTGGACGGACGTGTGAAGTTGGCCATTGGACAGGTGGAGGTCAACATCAAGGAAAGTGGCATGGGATTTGGAGTAGGACCAGGTGAATCTGATGGAACCAAAGGAGTTGAGGTTGGAGAGGAAATTCTGGAGTTCTTCTTCACTGTGAGTCCAGATCATGAAGATGTCATCAATAAATCTGTACCAAACTTTGGGTTGGCAGGCCTGGGTAACCAAGAAGGCTTCCTCTAAGCGACCCATGAATAGGTTGGCGTACGAAGGGGCCATCCTGGTACCCATGGCTGTTCCCTTTAATTGCTGGTATGTCTGGCCTTCAAAAGTGAAGAAGTTGTGGGTCAGGATGAAGCTGGCTAAGGTAATGAGGAAAGAGGTTTTAGGTAGGGTGGCAGGTGATCGGCGTGAAAGGAAGTGCTCCATCGCAGCGAGGCCCTGGACGTGCGGGATATTTGTGTATAAGGAAGTGGCATCAATGGTTACAAGGATGGTTTCTGGGGGTAACGGATTGGGTAAGGATTCCAGGCGTTCGAGAAAGTGGTTGGTGTCTTTGATGAAGGATGGGAGACTGCACGTAATGGGTTGAAGGTGTTGATCTACGTAGGCAGAGATACGTTCTGTGGGGGCTTGGTAACCAGCTACAATGGGACGGCCAGGATGATTGGGTTTGTGAATTTTAGGAAGAAGGTAGAAGGTAGGGGTGCGGGGTGTCGGTGGGGTCAGGAGGTTGATGGAGTCAGGTGAAAGGTTTTGTAGGGGGCCTAAGGTTCTGAGGATTCCCTGAAGCTCCGCCTGGACATCAGGAATGGGATTACCTTGGCAAACTTTGTATGTGGTGTTGTCTGAAAGCTGACGCAGTCCCTCAGCCACATACTCCCGACGATCAAGTACCACGGTCGTGGAACCCTTGTCCGCCGGAAGAATGATGATGGACCGGTCAGCCTTCAGATCACGGATAGCCTGGGCTTCAGCAGTGGTGATGTTGGGAGTAGGATTAAGGTTTTTTAAGAAGGATTGAGAGGCAAGGCTGGAAGTCAGAAATTCCTGGAAGGTTTGGAGAGGGTGATTTTGAGGAAGAGGAGGTGGGTCCCGCTGTGACGGAGGACGGAACTGTTCCAGGCAGGGTTCAATTTGGATAGTGTCTTGGGGAGTTGGATCATTAGGGGTAGGATTAGGATCATTTTTCTTCGTGGCAAAGTGATACTTCCAGCAGAGAGTACGAGTGTAGGACAGTAAATCTTTGACGAGGGCTGTTTGGTTGAATCTGGGAGTGGGGCTGAAGGTGAGGCCTTTGGATAGGACAGAGGTTTCAGACTGGGAGAGAGGTTTGGAGGAAAGGTTAACTACTGAGTTAGGGTGTTGTGGTGCCAGATTGTGTTGCTTGGAATTTTGAGGTTTTGGAGGGAGTGGAGCTGGAAGTGGGAGACTGAGTAGATGGGAGAGACTGGGTTTGTGTGCAATGAGAGGTGGTTGAGGTTTGCTGGAAAGGTTGTGAAGGGTGAGTGAGTTGCCTTTCCGGAGGTGGGAAACCAGGAGATTGGATAGTTTTTTTAGGTGAAGGGTGGCATGCTGCTCTAATTTGCGGTTGGCCTGGAGGAGGATGCTCTGAATAGCCGGTGTGGATGTGGGAGAGGAAAGATTGAGTACTTTTATTAAGGATAGGAGTTGACGGGTGTGTTCATTGGCTGAGTTGATGTGTAGGTGAAGGATTAGGTGGGTGAGGGCAATGGATTGTTCGGTTTGGAACTGGTATAGGGCCTGATGGAAAGAAGGGTTGCAGCCAGAGATGGGAACTTTAAGTGTGAGGCCTTTGGGGGTTATGCCAAATGTCAGACAAGCCTGAGAAAATAAAATATGTGAGCGTAATCTGGCTAGGGTGAAGGCATGTTTGCGGAGGGAATGTAAATAAAACTTAATGGGGTCGTTGTGGGGGTGTTGTGAGGGTGACATGGTATTAGAAGGTGGAAAGTGTAACATGAGGTTGAAATGAAAATGAAAGATAAAAATATATGGGGAGAGATAAGGGTGAACTAGAAAATAACTGGAGATCTGGTATGAAAAAATGCGAAAATGTGTTGGTTAAGTTGATCCTGTGGTGAACTTGGGTTGGTAGACAGCGATGTGCATGAAGGTTAGGTGGTTGTGTTGCCGCTAAAACACGTTAAAGGACGGAGAAATTCGGGAAAATTTCGAAAAAACGTGTAAATGTATTAAAAGGCGTGGTGTTGTGGTGAAAGATTACGAAAATGGGGCTAACAATTGTAAATAATGACGTTAAAACCGGTGGAGAGCGGCTAAAAATGATCAGTGATGTACGAAAAACGGAAGTGGAAATAAAGTAAAAGTTATTAGAACTAGCTGAAATGGTTGTTTAATACGTGAAGGCAGCTGTTATTGAACTAGAAACGGTTAGCGGTATTGTTGAAAGCGCAAAATAAAAATTTTTTGGTTATGGTTTGGAAGTGGGTTACGTATTATAGAGTATATATAGGCGGGATAAAATTGTTGTTGTTGTTGTTGTGGTCTTCAGTCCTGAGACTGGTTTGATGCAGCTCTCCATGCTACTCTATCCTGTGCAAGCTTTTTCATCTCCCAGTACCTACTGCAACCTACATCCTTCTGAATCTGCTTAGTGTATTCATCTCGTGGTCTCCCTCTACGATTTTTACCCTCCACGCTGCCCTCCAATACTAAATTGGTGATCCCTTGATGCCTCAGAACATGCCCTACCAACCGATCCCTTCTTCTGGTCAAGTTGTGCCACAAACTTCTCTTCTCCCCAATCCTATTCAATACTTCCTCATTAGTTATGTGATCTACCCATCTAATCTTCAGCATTCTTCTGTAGCACCACATTTCGAAAGCTTCTATTCTCTTCTTGTCCAAACTATTTATCGTCCATGTTTCACTTCCATACATGGCTACACTCCATACGAATACTTTCAGAAATGACATCCTGACACTTAAATCTATACTGGATGTTAACAAATTTCTCTTCTTCAGAAACGCTTTCCTTGCCATTGCCAGTCTACATTTTATATCCTCTCTACTTCGACCATCATCAGTTATTTTGCTCCCCAAATAGCAAAACTCCTTTACTACTTTAAGTGCCTCATTTCCTAATCTAATTCCCTCAGCATCACCCGACTTAATTAGACTACATTCCATTATCCTTGTTTTGCTTTTGTTGATGTTCATCTTATATCCTCCTTTCAAGACACTGTCCATTCCATTCAACTGCTCTTCCAAGTCCTTTGCTGTCTCTGACAGAATTACAATGTCATCGGCGAACCTCAAAGTTTTTATTTCTTCTCCATGAATTTTAATACCTACTCCGAATTTTTCTTTTGTTTCCTTTACTGCTTGCTCAATATACAGATTGAACAACATCGGGGAGAGGCTACAACCCTGTCTTACTCCCTTCCCAACCACTGCTTCCCTTTCATGTCCCTCGACTCTTATAACTGCCATCTGGTTTCTGTACAAATTGTAAATAGCCTTTCGCTCCCTGTATTTTACCCCTGCCACCTTTAGAATTTGAAAGAGAGTATTCCAGTCAACATTGTCAAAAGCTTTCTCTAAGTCTACAAATGCTAGAATTGTAGGTTTGCCTTTCCTTAATCTTTCTTCTAAGATAAGTCGTAAGGTCAGTATTGCCTCACGTGTTCCAGTGTTTCTACGGAATCCAAACTGATCTTCCCCGAGGTTGGCTTCTACTAGTTTTTCCATTCGTCTGTAAAGAATTCGTGTTAGCATTTTGCAGCTGTGACTTATTAAGCTGATAGTTCGGTAATTTTCACATCTGTCAACACCTGCTTTCTTTGGGATTGGAATTATTATATTCTTCTTGAAGTCTGAGGGTATTTCGCCTGTTTCATACATCTTGCTCACCAGATGGTAGAGTTTTGTCAGGACTGGCTCTCCCACGGCCGTCAGTAGTTCCAATGGAATATTGTCTACTCCGGGGGCCTTGTTTCGACTCAGGTCTTTCAGTGCTCTGTCAAACTCTTCACGCAGTATCGTATCTCCCATTTCATCTTCATCTTCATCTACATCCTCTTCCATTTCCATAATATTGTCCTCAAGTACATCGCCCTTGTATAGACCCTCTATATACTCCTTCCACCTTTCTGCTTTCCCTTCTTTGCTTAGAACTGGGTTTCCATCTGAGCTCTTGATATTCATACAAGTCGTTCTCTTATCTCCAAAGGTCTCTTTAATTTTCCTGTAGGCGGTATCTATCTTACCCCTAGTGATATAGGCCTCTACATCCTTACATTTGTCCTCTAGCCATCCCTGCTTAGCCATTTTGCACTTCCTGTCGATCTCATTTTTGAGACGTTTGTATTCCTTTTTGCCTGTTTCACTTACTTTTATATTTTCTCCTTTCATCAATTAAATTCAATATTTCTTCTGTTACCCAAGGATTTCTACTAGCCCTCGTCTTTTTACCTACTTGATCCTCTGCTGCCTTCACTACTTCATCCCTCAAAGCTACCCATTCTTCTTCTACTGTATTTATTTCCCCCATTCCTGTCAATTGCTCCCTTATGCTCTCCCTGAATCTCTGTACAACCTCTGGTTCTTTTAGTTTATCCAGGTCCCATCTCCTTAAATTCCCACCTTTTTGCAGTTTCTTCAGTTTTAATCTACAGGTCATAACCAATAGATTGTGGTCAGAGTCCACATCTGCCCCTGGAAATGTCTTACAATTTAAAACCTGGATCCTAAATCTCTGTCTTACCATTATATAATCTATCTGATACCTTTTAGTATCTCCAGGGTTCTTCCAGGTATACAACCTTCTTTCATGATTCTTAAACCAAGTGTTAGTTATGATTATGTTGTGCTCTGTGCAAAATTCTACCAGGCGGCTTCCTCTTTCATTTCTGTCCCCCAATCCATATTCACCTACTATGTTTCCTTCTCTCCCTTTTCCTACACTCGAATTCCAGTCACCCATGACTATTAAATTTTCGTCTCCCTTCACAATCTGAATAATTTCTGTTATTTCATCATACATTTCTTCAATTTCTTCGTCATCTGCAGAGCTAGTTGGCATATAAACTTGTACTACTGTAGTAGGTGTGGGCTTCGTATCTATCTTGGCCACAATAATGCGTTCACTATGCTGTTTGTAGTAGCTTACCCGCATTCCTATTTTCCTATTCATTATTAAACCTACTCCTGCATTACCCCTATTTGATTTTGTGTTTATAACCCTGTAGTCACCTGACCAGAAGTCTTGTTCCTCCTGCCACCGAACTTCACTAATTCCCACTATATCTAACTTCAACCTATCCATTTCCCTTTTTAAATTTTCTAACCTACCTGCCCGATTAAGGGATCTGACATTCCACGCTCCGATCCGTAGAACGCCAGTTTTCTTTCTCCTGATAACGACATCCTCTTGAGTAGTCCCCGCCCGGAGATCCGAATGGGGGACTATTTTACCTCCGGAATATTTTACCCAAGAGGACGCCATCATCATGTAATCATACAGTAAAGCTGCATGCCCTCGGGAAAAATTACGGCTGTAGTTTCCCCTTGCTTTCAGCCGTTCGCAGTACCAGCACAGCAAGGCCGTTTTGGTTAGTGTTTCAAGGCCAGATCAGTCAATCATCCAGACTGTTGCCCTTGCAACTACTGAAAAGGCTGCTGCCCCTCTTCAGGAACCACACGTTTGTCTGGCCTCTCAACAGATACCCCTCCGTTGTGGTTGCACCTACGGTACGGCTATCTGTATCGCTGAGGCACGCAAGCCTCCCCACCAACGGCAAGGTCCATGGTTCAAGGGGGGGGATAAAATTCGGTAAAAAGGGAAGGTGAATAGAAAGTGAGACTACTGGTAAACGCAGAAAGAGAAAATAAGACGACAGGAAAGATTTCGAGATGCAACAGCGACAATAACAAACGTAATTGTTGGGTTCAAATTAATGATATGGTTATAATAGAGGGAAACATTCCACGTAGGAAATATATATCTAAAAACAAAGATGATGTGACTTACCAAATGAAAGTGCTGGCAGGTCGACAGACACACAAACAAACACAAACATACACACAAAATTCAAGCTTTCGCAACAAACTGTTGCCTCATCAGGAAAGAGGGAAGGAGAGGGAAAGACGAAAGGATGTGGGTTTTAAGGGAGAGGGTAAGGAGTCATTCCAATCCCGGGAGCGGAAAGACTTACCTTAGGCGGAAAAAAGGACGGGTATACACTCGCACACACACACATATCCATCCACACATATACAGACACAAGCAGAACTTGCTCTTCAATATATCCTCTCTTCCCATTATCCACCAGGCCTCAATCTCCGCTAATTTCAAGTTGCCGCCACTCATACCTCACCTGTCATTCAACAACATCTTTGCCTCTGCACTTCTGCCTCGATAACCTAACCTATCCGAACTCCGGAGATGGGAACTTGCTCTTCAATATATCCTCTCTTCCCGTTATCCACCAGGCCACAATCTCCGCTAATTTCAAGTTGCCGCCACTCATACCTCACCTGTCATTCAACAACATCTTTGCCTCTGCTCTTCTGCCTCGATAACCTCCCCTTCGTACGCCAACCTATTCATGGGTCGCTTAGAGGAAGCCTTCTTGGTTACCCAGGCCTGCCAACCCAAAGTTTGGTACAGATTTATTGATGATCTCTTCATGATCTGGACTCACAGTGAAGAAGAACTCCAGAATTTCCTCTCCAACCTCAACTCCTTTGGTTCCATCAGATTCACCTGGTCCTACTCCAAATCCCATGCCACTTTCCTTGATGTTGACCTCCACCTGTCCAATGGCCAACTTTACACGTCCGTCCACATCAAACCCACCAACAAGCAACAGTACCTCCATTACGACAGCTGCCACCCATTCCACATCAAACGGTCCCTTCCCTACAGCCTAGGTCTTCGTGGCAAACGAATCTGCTCCAGTCCGGAATCCCTGAAGCATTACACCAACAACCTGACAACAGCTTTCGCATCCCGCAACTACCCTCCCGACCTGGTACAGAAGCAAATAACCAGAGCAACTTCCTCATCCTCTCAAACCCAGAACCTCCCACAGAAGAACCACAAAAGTGCTCCACTTGTGACAGGATACTTTCCGGGACTGGATCAGATTCTGAATGTGGCTCTCCAGCAGGGATACGACTTCCTAAAATCCTGCCCAGAAATGAGATCCATCCTTCATGAAATCCTCCCCACTCCACCAAGAGTGTCTTTCCGCCGTCCACCTAACCTTCGTAACCTCTTAGTTCATCCCTATGAAATCCCCAAACCACCTTCCCTACCCTCTGGCTCCTACCCTTGTAACCGCCCCCGGTGTAAAACCTGTCCCATGCACCCTCCCACCACCACCTACTCCAGTCCTGTAACCCGGAAGGTGTACACGATCAAAGGCAGAGCCACGTGTGAAAGCACCCACGTGATCTACCAACTGACCTGCCTACACTGTGACGCATTCTATGTGGGAATGACCAGCAACAAACTGTCCATTCGCATGAATGGACACAGGCAGACAGTGTGTGTTGGTAATGAGGATCACCCTGTGGCTAAACATGCCTTGGTGCACGGCCAGCACATCTTGGCACAGTGTTACACCGTCCGGGTTATCTGGATACTTCCCACTAACACCAACCTATCCGAACTCCGGAGATGGGAACTTGCTCTTCAATATATCCTCTCTTCCCGTTATCCACCAGGCCTCAATCTCCGCTAATTTCAAGTTGCCGCCACTCATACCTCACCTGTCATTCAACAACATCTTTGCCTCTGCACTTCTGCCTCGATAACCTTGAAAATATGTCTGCTTGTGTCTGTATATGTGTGGATGGATATGTGTGTGTGTGCGAGTGTATACCCGTCCTTTTTTCCGCCTAAGGTAAGTCTTTCCGCTCCCGGGATTGGAATGACTCCTTACCCTCTCCCTTAAAACCCACATCCTTTCGTCTTTCCCTCTCCTTCCCTCTTTCCTGATGAGGCAACAGTTTGTTGCGAAAGCTTGAATTTTGTGTGTATGTTTGTGTTTGTTTGTGTGTCTGTCGACCTGCCAGCACTTTCATTTGGTAAGTCACATCATCATTGTTTTTAGATATATATTTCCTACGTGGAATGTTTCCCTCTATTATAATATAAGGTTCTTCAACAGGTCGTTTACCAATTCATGTTAATAAGCATACAACAACTACTATAATTCAGAATAAAATCTGATTAATAGGATAGAATTGAATACCTCGGAATGGTGTTTTATTATAAAATGGTAAAATTATTAAGATTCTAATTGATAAGAATAATGCAATAACACCTCCTAGCTTATTAGGGATTGATCGTAGAATTGCATATGCAAATAAGAAATATCATTCTGGTTGAATATGAACTGGGGTTACTAATGGGTTAGCAGGTACAAAATTATCTGGATCCCCTAAAATATAATATATATAGGAATTAAAAAAAATTGATTATGGAACTTAATGAGCTAAACATTTCACTTTTCAATCTTCTCAAAGTGCTAAAATAAAAACTTTGAAACATATTCTTAATCATCAAAGTGCAAGACCCAGAAATTTAACAATATAGCTTTGGAAGCTTAAAGCCCGCTCTTTCCATCTGTGTCAAGAAAAAAGGATTGATCAGCACACAGTTGATATATTGTTCCCGAAAAATATGCTAAAATTGGCACCTAGAAAATTTTGGCCAACATTGCTGATGCATATCTTTTCATCTAGGCATCCAGTGTTAATTAAATTTGAGCCATAAATAGACATCACAGGTAGGAATAACACTATGAAGTTTTTGTGCAATTGGTTCATATGAAAAGTAGCCGTGGTCGGTGAAACATTGGCTCTCAGAAGAGCGTGACAGATTTTTTAGCCACTTTAGAGACGTGCATCTATATTTAGGTGCCACTAAATCCTTAATTTTCATCACAGTGTGATTCAGTCTAAAAAGGCATATATGTATGTTAAAGCAAATGACCAAATGTTTTCTAGAACTTTTAAAAAAGCCTATCAAACTCGGCACATTTGTACCTTCGTGTGTGATGTGAAGATGAGTAGCATCTCTTTAACAGCCCCTAAAAATTCAACCATTGAAGATACTGGACTTAAATTTGGTATATAACCATCAATGATCCCTTTACACCAAATTTCATTAGATTTGTAGGTGACAGAATAGGGACCCCTGGTCCCCTTGACGTGGAACGACTCAATATTGTTACAGTCCATCCTGTATTTTCCAATGTTTGATTTTATTCAATATCTGGTGTGTACTGGAGTCGATGGAGATAGTTTTACAGCAGTGAACCATTATTTTTCTTGGAAGAAACAGGACAAGTTTGGAGAAGTGGATTCATTAGAAACATTGAGCAGTGGAATTGTGTTGATTAAAGCCACCTCTGCTTCAAACACATGAAATACTGGGTGACATACCAGTGACTGTTCTCAACATAAAACTTCAAATATAGTACAGGAAGGTACAGAGTGCAGCAGAACCGACTAAGCAGTTTTAAGGAGCAATAAAAAGTAAATATTGATGTGTAGAGAAAAAATGTTTCTATTTTCTAAGTTAGTAAAATATACCATTTTACATTTACTTAGTTTTGAAAATAATGTCCTCAAGATGGCAGCCATTAGCATCAATACATTGTTCTAGACAATCCTTGAAGTTTTGAGCAGCTCTTGCACACACATCGTGGGGTATGGCATTCACTTCATCAATAATCTGCTCTTTTAACTCTGGTAGGGTGTGAGGGCGACTTTTGAAAACCCTTTCCGTCAGATGCTCCAGAGAAAGTAGTCACAAATGCTCAAATCTGATGACCACGCAAGCCACCTGACATCAGCCCTCAGAGGCGAGGCATCCCGGAATTATTTCTCTCATAACATCAGGTGAAATTCAAGCTGTGTGAGCAGTAGGTCCATCCTGTTGGAACCACAAGGTCCTCGCCCATGTTCTTCAACAATCTCGTCCATTCTGGGTTGCAGCAGAAAATTTTGCAGCATTGAAACATAACATGTGGAATTCACTGTCACAGTCACTCCTTCCTCCTCAAAAATGTAAGGGCCTACCATGCCAAATTGTGATAGGGCACACCCCATTGTCACTTTAGGAGAATGTTGTGGTCTTTCGTGAATAAGTCAAGGGTTATTTTCAGCCCAGTAATGAAAGTTTTGCTTATTCACGTACCCACTAAGATGAAAATGTGCCTCGTCACTGCTGAAGAAAGCTGCATTCGTAGGGATCTGAGCAAGCATTTGCTCGCATAGATTTTTGACAGTTGGCATAGTCTACTGGGCATAATTCTTGAGCGATCATTATTTTGAAAGGGTAGAACTTCAAATCACATTGCAGAACCCTTCTCAAACAGCGGTCTGAAATCCCCAATGCAACGGCATGTCGTAGAGCAGAATGTTGCAGCGATTGTTGAACTGCTGTTCTCACCTGCTGCACATTTTCTGGCATTCTGATGGATCTGCATCGGCCATGTGTATCTATTCTTAGTGTGCTACCAGTTTCCTCCAACTGCCGAACTCGGGACCAAATTGTGTTTGAATTAGAAACGGCATTGTTGTGTGAAATGCTCACTGTCGCCAAAAAGCTCGTTGTGTAGCGATCACAGATCTGTTGTCTTTATAATTAGTGCGAACAGCAAAACCATGATGTGCACCGGTCCAAACCATGTTGGTTACTGAAATGGCGTCAACGACTGAACAAAGGCAGACCAAGTGCAACTGCCTATCCCCACCACAGCCCCAGCGGTAATCGATAGAAACTGCTTAGTCGGTTCTGCCACACCCTGTACCTTTCTCAGAGACATTACACTCCAAACAGGTTATGAGCTATGAGCTAATTTAGAATGGTGAAGTGTAAATTTTGTCTGTCACATGCAAAAAAAGTCCAAAAGTTAACTGAATAAATACAGGCACTTACATCCTAGCTTTTGATGGAAATGTCTTCCCAGAAAAAGTTAAATTTATGGTCTACAGATATGATGTGAAACCCACTGCCCTTGGGATGTTTCCAATCCTTACAATAGAGACATCTATTATAATGCTGCATGGCAGACCCAAAATGTGGTAACTGCAGAAGATCACTTCATGAAGGTTGTTTTTGCAAACAATTGTCTTTGCACATAAAGTGTATAACATACCATACTGCATGTTCACCAGCTTGCCCAATATTTAAAAAGGAAAGAAAATACAAGGATATAAATCAGTTGACCACCTCCCACGTACTGAGGCAAGGAAAGAATGTGAACACCACCACCCTCCCCTCTTGTGGTTCCTGCAGAACCATCTTTGGGAACCCCTTTACCCAGTCAACTGGAGAATCATCTCCCTCCTTTGGCATCTACTGGTCGCAGGGCTTCCTCTCTGGGTCCCTTTCCACAGAAATTCACATATTGAGTCCTGATACAAACCAGTGGCTGTAGTAGCCACAGATTGTGGGTCTAAGTGTTTCCAACTCTTCATCTGTTCCTACACTCACAACAGACAAGCCTCCTGAAGAATGTCGACCACCAAAAGTGAAAGAGTGTGCTACTCTGGTGACCCCAAAGGCACCACATCTCCCATGCTCTTAGATTATGAACCAAAGTTTTTTGATGTGGGTCCATCCCTACTGGTGATAGACTGTGATCCTGGAACATGACTGGTCCTCCTGGCCCTTCACACCTAATCAGGGCATCCTCATCATGGTGCTCCAATTGAAATTTGGTGGTGTGGCATCTGGAAGAGCCTGTACATTGGTTCACACAGATGTCGTTAGTGACACTACTACATTCAAGTGATGAGTGATATAAGTGCAAATGACCAGTGATCATTATTTGCTACATTTATTTAGCTGCATGCAGTTCACTTATTTGCTTTGAGATATCCACCATAATCCAACAGTGCCCCCCTTTTTCTCTTATTTCAGGATATCAATGCATACCACACTCTCTGGGGACCCCCCAGGGGATCCACAACTCTTTTGTGGATACGTGTGTAGCGAGCACGGGACCCCGAGCTAATGTGGCCTTCCTTCCTTTCCGGGCTGCATACCTTCCCTTTCCGTATCCTTCCCCATCCCCCATCTTCGCCCCCCCCCCCCCCCCTCACCTCTGGCTCTTTCCTTCCCTTTCTCCCCCTCTGGGAGTATGGTTTGTGCCTACGTCCGGAGACGGACGCTTGTAAATGTACCGCACTCTTCGCCTTCCTTGCTTGTATGTCTTCATCTTTCTTCGTCCTTCTCTTTTCCTTACCTCTTCTCTTTACCTCTTCTCTTTACCCTTTTCTCCGCTGCGGCGTTTGAGACCTCTCTTCTTTCCTTTCCCTGTCTCTTTCTTCCTCCCTGTGCGTGTCTGAAGGCCGACCCACGCACTTCCATGCGTAGCCGGTGACGGGGTAACGCGTAATTCCCCGCCCCGGGTAGACAGGTAGGACACGTACGTACCCCCTGGTAACGGCCAGGCCCAGGGAGGGGTGATTACCCGAGCTGATACCTTCCGAAAGTGCCGATTGGTCCCTCCGTCCGTTTGTCGGGAGGTGTGACCTGAGGTGTGAACAATCACCTAAGGCGGGTGTGCCCTCGGTGAGGGCCCCCACAAGGGAGGAGCGCGCCATCGGAGACGCCGGTAATCATGGGGGATTCTTCCGCAATGGTTTCCTCACCTTCCACTATGTCTGCTCACAAACGTAAGTTCACTGAGTCTCAGCCACAGACGGTTCTTCCATCGTTGCCACAGTTCCTTGTTGTTTCTCGGTCTGACGAAGGTCACGACTTTTCCACGGTCAACCCTTTCATTATTCAGAAAGGTGTCGACGCAATAGCAGGTCCTGTAAAGTCTTGTTCCAGATTACGGAATGGCACCCTGTTGTTAGAAACACACAGTGCCCTCCAGGCTCAAAAGTTGCTGCGTACTTCTCTGCTCCACACCTTCCCTGTCCGGGTGGAACCGCACCGTACCTTAAATTCCTCGCGTGGAGTCGTTTATACACGCTCCCTCGATGGATTGTCTGACGAAGAAATTCAGCACTATCTGTCTGACCAAGGCGTCACGGCTGTTCATCGGGTTATGAAAAGGGTTGACTCGAACATCATTCCAACCCGCACTGTCTTCTTGACATTTGACAAAGTTCAACTCCCATCAAAAATCAAAGCAGGCTATGAGATAATTTCCGTTCGCCCTTATGTCCCAAACCCTACGCGTTGCTATCGATGTCAGCGGTTCAATCACACCAGCCAGTCCTGTTCCAACCCGGCCAAATGTGTTACGTGTGGCAGGGATGCCCATGAGGGTGCCTGTCCACCTCCATCCCCTCGCTGCATCAACTGTATGGGTGACCACGCTGCTTCCTCTCGAGATTGCCCTGTTTTTAAGGACGAAAAACTGATCCAGGAAATAAGAGTGAAGGAAAAGGTGTCGACCTTTGCTGCTCGAAAGTTACTCGCCAGTCGACAGCCCACCGTGCCTCAGAAAGGAAAATACAGCGCTGTCCTTGCTTCTCCTCGGCCAACAAAGGAGGCGGCCACGCAGACTTACGACCTCACATTTAGTACCACGGTCGTCAGATCGGCCAGCGCAAAGATTGCCCGTTCAACCTCACCTCTTTCGCCTGCCCACTCTATGGCTCACCCTTCGTCGGGTTCTGCTAAATATCGAGCCCAAAAGTCAGACGCCAAGTCTTCAAAAAAAGAGCATTCTCGTGAAGAGTTTTTACGTACTGCAACTTCACAACCATCGGTTCCTCCTCCTTCTAAACATACCTCCAAGAAGGCTACGAAGAAACACAGTTCCTCTCCTTCTCCGCCAAGGCGTGTCCCATCTACAGCACCACCTGGCGGAAATCGCCCTCGGCCATCTTCTGTGTCGCCGAGGCGCACTGTTGGTGGCCGGTCAACTGGCCGATCGTTGGTGGCAGGAGCTGCTCCTGACCAACCTATGGATCAGGATCTTCTGCCTTCGACTGAATGCCATTCCATGCTGTCGGTCGCAAGCTCTGAGCAGTCGTTGAGTTGACAGCACCCTTGGTCACGTTCCTCCATTTTCTGTTCACCCTATGTCCATTATCCACTGGAATATCCGCGGCATTCGCGCCAATCGGGAGGAATTGTCGATCCTCTTACGATCCTACTCGCCGGTCATCTTCTGTCTTCAGGAAACAAAGCTGCGTCCCCATGACCGCTTTGTTCTCCCTCATTTTCAGTCCGTCCGATATGAGCTCCCCTCTGTTGAAGGCACTCCAGCCCATGGAGGACTCATGATTCTGCTCCATGATACTCTCCATTATCACCCAATCCCCTTAAACACTTCCTTCCAAGCTGTCGCCGTCCGTCTTTCCCTTTCTGGATACACGTTCTCTCTTTGTACGGTATACATTCCATCGTCTACACCAATGGCACGAGCTGATCTCCTTCATCTTCTTGATCAGCTTCCACCCCCCTATTTGCTGGTTGGGGACTTCAATGCCCACCACCCGCTTTGGGGATCTCCACATCCTTGTCCACGTGGCTCACTATTGCTAGACGTCTTCCACCAAGCGGATCTAGTCTGCCTCAACACTGGGGTCCCCACATTTTTGTCTGCCTCCACGGCAAATTTATCCCATTTGGACCTTGCGGTCGGTACTGTTCCGCTAGCTCGGCGCTTCGAATGGTTCGCCCTTGATGATACACACTCGAGTGACCACTTTCCATGTGTTCTTCGACTGCAGCCTCAACTGCCATATATGCGCTCGCGACGCTGGAAGTTTGCCCAAGCCGATTGGACACTTTTTTCGTCTCTAGCGACATTCGATGACTGTCGCTTTCCCAGCGTCGACGATGAGGTCACACATTTTACCGACGTTATTCTCACAGCTGCGGAACGTTCAATACCACGCACCTCCGAATTGCCCCGGCGCCCTCCAGTTCCTTGGTGGAACGAGGCATGCCGTGACGCAATACGTGAGCGGCGACGTGCTCTTCGCATTTTCCGTCACCATCCAACTTTGTCCAACTGTATCCGATATAAGCAGCTCCGTGCGCGATGCCGTCGCGTCATCCGCGATAGCAAGAAGGCAAGCTGGAAATTCTTTACTAGCTCATTTAACAACTTCACTCCCTCCTCGGAAGTTTGGAGTCGGCTTCGACGGTTCTCAGGCGCGCCTAGTTTCTCCCCGGTCTCTGGGCTCACTGTCGCGCATGATACCTTAGTGGACCCCGTCGCAATTTCTAACTCATTGGGTCAGCACTTTGCTGAGATTTCGAGCTCTTCAAATTACCCGCCAGCGTTTCTCCCGAAGAAACGTGCAGCGGAAGTGCGACATCTTGCTTTCTCCTCTCAAAATCGCGAAAGCTACAATACTGTTTTCTCCATGCGCGAACTCCAACATGCACTCTCTTCTTCTCGCTCCTCCGCCCCAGGACCGGTTGGTATCCATGTCCAAATGTTGCTGCATTTATCAACCCATAGCCTGCGTTACCTCCTTCGCCTTTATAATCGAATTTGGACCGACAGTACCTTTCCCAGGCGATGGCGGGAAGCTATTGTCGTTCCCGTTCCGAAACCTGGAAAGGACAAACATCTCCCCTCTAGCTATCGCCCCATTTCTCTCACGAGTAGTGTCTGTAAGGTTTTGGAGCGTATGGTGAATTACCGTTTAGCTTGGTGGCTGGAGTCCCGCAGTCTTTTAACACCAGCCCAATGCGGATTCCGAAAGCATCGTTCTGCTGTTGACCATCTTGTTGCTCTCTCCACTTATATCATGAACAATTTTCTACGGAAACGCCAAACGGTAGCAATATTTTTTGATCTGGAGAGAGCGTACGATACCTGTTGGAGGACAGGCATCCTCCGCACACTGTTCTCTTGGGGCTTTAGAGGCCGGCTGCCCCTTTTTCTTCGCGAATTTATGGCAGAGCGCACATTTAGGGTGCGGGTGAACACTACTCTCTCCCGTACTTTCTCCCAAGAAAACGGGGTACCCCAGGGCTCCGTGCTGAGTGTTGTACTGTTTGCCATCGCCATTAATCCAATTATGGATTGTCTCCTTCCTGATGTCTCGGGCTCCCTCTTTGTGGACGATTTTGCGATCTACTACAGCTCTCAACGGACCAGCCTTCTTGAAAGACGTCTTCAAGGATGTCTCGATCGCCTCCACTCGTGGAGCATCGAAACCGGCTTCCGTTTCTCACCCAGTAAGACCGTTTGCGTAAATTTTTTGCGACGTAAGGAGTTTCTTCCGCCCTCCTTACATCTAGGTCCAGTCAACCTTCCGTTTTCCGACGTCGCTAAATTCTTGGGTCTTATGTTTGACAGAAAACTGTGCTGGTCCTCCCACGTTTCCTATCTTTCGGCTCGCTGTCTGCGTTCCCTTAACACCCTCCGTGTCCTGAATGGTACCTCTTGGGGAGCGGACCGGGTGGTCCTTCTCCGCCTCTATCGCGCCTTAGTGCGCTCGAAATTGGATTATGGAAGCATAGTCTACTCCTCTGCTCGGCCGTCTATTCTTCGGCGTCTCGACTCTATCCACCACCGTGGATTACGTTTAGTGTCTGGAGCTTTTTACACCAGCCCTGTGGAAAGCCTTTATGCTGAGACTGCTGAACCTCCGCTGTCCAATCGGCGGGCAGTCCTTCTGAGTCGTTATGCTAGCCATCTGTCTTCCATGCCTGCTAATCCAGCCCATAACCTTTTTTTCGACGCCTCCTTTGATGTCGGGTATGCAGGCCGCTCCTCCTCCCTACTACCCCCGGGAGTCCGCTTCCGTCAACTGCTCCATTCTCTTTCCTTCCGCTTTCCTAAAACCTTCTTGACAACTTGGGGTACAGCACCGCCTTGGCTCCGTCCCCGGATCGACTTGCTCAGAGACCTATGTCAATTTCCCAAGGATGGTACCCCTACACTTGTTTACCGTCGAGCATTTGCTGCTCTATGTGGACAAATGACGGAAGCCACATTTATTTACACCGATGGCTCGAAAACATCGTTAGGTGTAGGGAGTGCCTATATTGTTGGCGACACCCCAAATCGCTTTCGGCTTCCCGACCAGTGTTCGGTTTATACTGCGGAGCTTTACGCTGTTCTCCAGGCTGTCCACTACATCCGCCGCCATCAGCGGATACAGTACGTAATCTGCTCAGATTCTCTCAGCTCTCTCCTCAGTCTCCAAGCTCTTTACCCTGTGCACCCTCTGGTCCACCGGATTCAGGACTGTCTGCGCTTGCTCCACCTGGGGGGCGTCTCAGTGGCGTTCCTCTGGCTCCCGGGACACGCTGGTATCTGTGGGGATGAGGCGGCCGATATAGCGGCCAAGGCTGCAGTCTCTCTTCCTCGGCCAGCTCTTCAGTCTCTTCCATTTACCGATCTACGGAGCGGTTTATGTCGCAAAGTTACTCATTTATGGCATGCGCATTGGTCAACACTTCCCCACAATAAATTGCGGGAAGTGAAAGCCCTTCCTTGCGCTTGGACCTCTTCCTCCCGAACGCGTCGTCGGGAGGAGGTCATTTTAGCTCGACTCCGGATAGGGCACTGTCTTTTTAGTCATCGACATCTTTTAAGCGGTGATCCTCCCCCACTCTGTCCCCACTGCTCTCAGCTGTGGACGGTCAGACACCTTTTAATTGAATGCCCCTATTTTAATCCGTTACGCTCCCGTCTACAGCTATCGCCTGATCTATCGTCGATTTTAGCAGATGACACGCGCTCAGCTGACCGCGTTCTACAGTTTATTAGTGACAGTGAAATGACGTCAGTCATTTGAAGCTTTTTTTGGGGGACAACCAACCCCTTTCTATAGTGGATTTTTAAGCATTCCTTCTGCCTTTAGTTTCTCAAATTTTCTGACTTTGTTTCCATTGCTGCTGATTTTAAATTTCGTTTTAGTCCCGTTTTCTACGTCACGGGCTGGGCGCTAATGACCATAGAAGTTTTGCGCCCTAAAACCACAAAAAAAAAAAAAAAAACCACCTCTCTGGGGAAGTAACACTTCCTCTGGGAGGGGCCTTCTGATTGGCCATCTTCTTTCCAGTGTCAGTCTGTGCCTCCTCAATGCCAATACTCCTACCCACTTCAGTTCTGCTCACAGCATCTTTTCAGCTATTGCCCTTACAATATCTTTCTCCAATGTTATCGCTTTGCTACAGTGATTGTTACATGACAATCTTAGTGACAGTGACCACTTTCCAAGTATCCTGTCACTTCCTTGCCACTATCCAAAGGAACAATTACCATGCTGTGTGCTGTGAAGAGCCAACAGATGGTTAAACTTTAGTTACATAAAAAAAATTAATAAGACTGTTGTGGCACAGCTCTCCTGCTTGTACGTCATGTGCAAGTCTGTTCATCGCTGCCTGACTGCTGCAACCATCCACTTGAACCTGCTTGCTGTAGATGATCCTTGGTCTACTTCTATAATGTTTACCCCCATACTTACCTCCATTTCAGAAATAACTGTTGCTTGATGACTCAAAATGTGTCGTGTTGGCCTTCCATTATTTACTTATAAAAATTTTAAATGTGGCTGGTTCTGATATGTTTTATTTATTAAGACAGAGGGTTTGAAGTAGCATAACCTTTAAAATTTTGGCGCGCATGAGTATGTATCCCGGGTTTTAATGTACCGAATGTCTCGCGCATACCACAAGTGCCCCCTCTCCGTGAAACTGTCTGCCCTAGTGTTTCCACACCCTCTTGCACTAGTACATAGGCTAAGTACTGATAGTATGCTGTGTTCGCATCGACCATCTCTTCATAAATATGTTGTACTGATGGAGGTGATATTTTAATTTTAACTACTGACGACACCTTTGGCATGATTGTTTTATGCACCTCCACTGCAGGATGTGATTTTAGTAAGTGGCTAAAAGTTTCTGTGCTTGTAATACTTCGGTAATTTTCATGGTATTTGAAGCTATAGTAGTGTTTGTTTCTTCTTTTATTTCAGCTGTGTTGCTAAGTTTTTTGCTAATGAAGGTATCTCCCTATTCAGGTGTATTTTTGCTTCTGATGAAGGTATATTTAGATATACTGAAACCATGGTCAAGGATTTCAATAAATCTTTATCCTGCAACTGTTTGGCTGTTATCATTTACCATGAATTTTTTACTTATGTTGTGCCTCAGAGCTTTCCCCCCCCCCCCCTCCCCCCCCCTCCCCCCCCCCCCCCTCCCCAGTGGCTCCTTCTTCAGGCAGAAGGATTGAAGGAGAAGGAAGAGGGGTGAAGGAAAAGGACTAGAGAGGTAGAGGGGTAGATTTCGGGAAAGTCACCCAAAACGGCAGGTCAGGGAAGACTTACCATAAGGGATGAGAAGGAAAGACAGATTGTTGGGGACTGCATTGGATGAGATTTGAGAATCCGAGAGCTTAAAGGTGGAAGACAGGGTAATATGCAGACAGACATTACTGCTTAAACATCATGCATAGGTAATAAGAGTGAAAAGCTGAGTGCATTGTATGTAACAGAGGTGGGAGGAGGCAGTGAATGGGAAAGACAATGAAAGATGTAGAAAACTAAAACGGAGTGAAACAAAGAGTAGTTACAGTGAAGAAATGCTGAGACGGAAGAAATTAGCGTAAATTAGGGCCAGGTGTGTGATGAGAACCAAGTACATGTGCTGGTTCCCACCTGCGGAGTTCTGAGAAACTGGTGTCTGAGGAAAGAATCCAGACGGTGCATGTGGTGAAACAGGCATTGAGGTCACGAATGTCATGTTGTAGGGCATGCTCTGCAACAGGATATTGTGAGTTGCCAGTGTACCCCCTCTGCCTATGCCCATTCATCCTCTGTTACGTATGATGCACTTAGCTTTTAACTCTTATTAACTCCTGAATGATGTTTAAGTGGTAATCTCTGTCTGCATATTACCTTGTCTTCCACATTTAAGCTCTAAGGTTTTCAAATCTCATCCGATGCAGTCCCCAACAGTTTTCCCTTCTCATCACATATGGTAAGTCTTCCAGGACCTGCGGTTCTGGGTGACTTTCTTGAAATCTACCCCTTTTCCTAGACCTCTCTACTCCTTTTCCTGCACCCCTCTTCCTTTCCCTTTAACCCTTCTGCCTGGAGGAGGAGCCACTGGCTCCGAAAGCTTGTCAATTGCAACCGTCTTTTAAGCATGTGTCCTCCTAACGCTTGGTGAGTGGATTTTTGTAGCTATCCAAATAAATAATTTTGTAAATAATTGATTGTTTTAATTGTTACACTCTGGTATTCATAAAAGTTGACATTCTACTTAAGTTGTTATTTTTGCAGTTGACAGTAGTCGCTCTTCTTATGTGTTTCTTGCTCCATCTTTTAGAAGATGGTCTTATCAGTAATGCTCGTATTAGGAATCTGTAGCATATTGCAGATATACTTTTTGGTTTGGAAAGCAAGAAGTTGCCTAATTTGTGATTTATTGAAATTGTTATTGATGTTATTTTGTTACTGGCTGCTATTTTTTAATGCTGTATTGCTTTAGTTGACATTTGTACCAGTTTTATGTTTTAACTTTACCATAAAATGTAGTTATTGCACTGGAAATTTCTATATCACTGTCGCTGCTGCAATTATCATGTTACTTTGCAGTTTTGAAAATGCCTTAACATAATTGTTGGAAGGCTAGTTTTTTTACAGGGAGATGTTGCTTATATCTGTCATCTTGTTATAGGTGCTGAGTGTCACAACTGATATCACAGTATTTGAGCCCAACAATGGAATATCAGTAGAGTTTTATACATGTTTGCATGAATTGATGACTAGTTTGGAACCTAGTTGTCCGCTAGTATGGTCAGCTGTTACAGTTCTGCAACAGGCTTGCAAGAACAAATCGGCAAGAGCTGCCCTGACAAATACTTTTAAATTTGTTCCTGTTTTAGCCAAGATTTTGGGAAACAATCTTACTCGTGAAAAGAAAGTAAATGTACTGAAGCTGTTGCAGGTATGTATGTTTCAAACAGTCTGTGATATAGTACACAAAAGAAAGGGAAATATTGTGTTGTTTGTAAACATAGCCAAAAGTACATGGCTCATGAGGGAATGGGTGAGTTATCAACTACATCCTAGTTTGGCCTACACATGATGTGTGAATTTGTTGATTATTGTATGTTAAAATCTACTAAAACTCTAAAACAAAC
This sequence comes from Schistocerca serialis cubense, assembly GCF_023864345.2. Classification (NCBI taxonomy): domain Eukaryota; kingdom Metazoa; phylum Arthropoda; class Insecta; order Orthoptera; family Acrididae; genus Schistocerca; species Schistocerca serialis. The sequence continues at coordinate 319,739,841 of NC_064646.1, forward strand.
AATATCACACTCACACACTATGAAAATAGATGATGAATGCTACTAATGACAACAGTGACATTTGCTCACAGAAACAAAATGATGTTGGATCAAAGAACGACTACTATCCACTGCTGCCAGATTTAAGTAACGTAAAAAATGCAAGAGATGATATCACAGTTTGGCAGTTTTACACCTGCTTTTATGGAATAGGATGAATATGGTGACAGATTCCTGCTGTCCATTAAAATTAAATATGCAAGGTGTTATTTCTAGAATATTTACCCATGTCTATTTTTTTTTTTTTTTTTTGCTGCTGCTTGTAAAAGATGTACAAAAAGTGGTGATGACAAGTACAAGAGAGAGACAGTGAGCCATTCGCTACAGATGTGCATGGAGTATTATCTCGGTTGTGTGACTGGTTTCATGATTTCCTCACTGAAACTGATGGAAGGTCATAGAGTAAAACAGAAGTGATATCTGGCTTTCTCCAAGGAAGTGTCTTAGGCACTCTGTTGTTCCTAAAACATCTGAAAATCCCAGATGTAATAGTTACAGTAGTATGAAAAGGATAGATTGCTACTCACCATATAGTGAGGATGTTGATTCACAGACAGACACAACAAGAAGACTGCTAAGCAAGTAAGCTTTCAGCCAAAAGACCTTCTTGTGAATTAGACAACATACATGTACACATTCATGCAAACACAACTCACACACACGACAACTTTCTCTGGCTCTTGAGGCCAGACTGTGAGCTACAGCACGTCATGGAAACAGCAGTCTGGACAGTGGGCATAAGGAGGCAGGGGGGAGAGAAGACAGTAAAATGCTGCTTGCGGGAGCATACAGGGACAAGGCAAGGAGAGGGTAGGGCAGCTAGGTACAATCGGAAGGCTAACTGGGGAGGGGGGGGGGTGATGCAGAAAAGGAGCGACATAAAAAGACTGTGGGGTGTGTTGGAATAGGAGGCTGTGTAGTGCTGAGTGGGAAGAGTGAAGGGAAGGATAGGTGGGTGAAGGACAGTGACTAGCAATGACGTTCGGGGCCAGGAGGGTTACGGAAATATGGGATATATTGCAGAGAGACTTCCCAGCTGTGCAATTCAGAAAAACTGGCTTAGTGGAAAGGATCCAGATGGCACAGGCTGTGAAGCAGTCATTGAAATGATGGACGTTGTGTTGGGCAATATGCTCAGCGATTGTTTGGTCCAGCTGTTTCGTGGCCACAGTTTGTTGGTGGTCACTCGCGCGGACAGATTATACGGTGCGTAGCAATCTGCCCTTTCCATATTATTGTCATTAATCTATATAAAAGATTTAGGAGACAATCTGTTGTCCTGTGGGGCTGAGCATTTGTTTGCTGGATACGGGCTTGGAAACGCTGGGGTTTGTGCGTTCATGAGCTGGAGGCTGGTAAACACAGCCATTCCTGTCACCGTATGCTGTGGTCATGCTTGAGCGACCAATGTTGGGCATGGTGATGGAATGTTGTATGTTGCAGAGAATGGGGATCTTCACTTAACTGCCCAAATCGCAAGAATGGTAAACCTCTATAAAGAAAAACCTCAGTCTCGAGGTGTGCTGTACGCTGACGAGCTGCGTGGCTGTTGAGGTGGAACAGTCATTAATGGACAACTACTGTGGAACGTGCTGTGCCTCAGTTGTATAACGCTTACTCGGCAGAAGTGGCTCTGTCTGGGTGAATCCTTATTTCCCCTGCTACTGGCCAGAATGTTTTTGATTGTGAAATGGAAAGAGGGCAGTTTTAACAAAGTTTTCACTTTTTATGTTCAAAAAGGTTTGGAAGTCATCGCAGGTACACTGAAATCTGTTAAACAATTGTGTAATGGCACACTGTTCGTTGAAACTGCTAGTTTCCAAGATACAAATCTCTGAAAAGCTAAATCCCTTGAAGAATATTCCATAGAGACAGAGCTCCACAACATCGTGGTTGTTGTGTCATGTTTAAATCTGGTAGACTTTCTGAAGGAGGATTTGAAAGATGAGTGGGCTCAATAAGGGGTTGCTGATGTGCAAAATATGTTGAAAAGGGTGCTTGGGGATCTAGTAAAATCTGACTCCTGCATCCCTACCTCCAGTAACACAAAACTCACAGAGCAAATCAAGGCATGTTTCCTTCATTTAAGTGTATGGCTCTTTCACCAACCCCAAGCACGGTTTTAAATGCCAGCACTTTGGGAACATCACCTTAGGTGGGTGTAAGATTGAAGCCACTTGTGACAAATGTGGCAAGACCGCTGTGACTGAATTGGTTTCTCTTTGCCTCTGAAGTGTGTAAATTGTGCTGGGGATCACCCTGTCTGAAGTAGAGATTGCAATGTCTTCCTTGAAGAAAGGAAGGTACAGGAAGTTAAAACATTGAAACACATCCCGTTTGATGAGGGCAATAACATCTCTAAGACCATGCAGCCTCCCACATTCACTACATCTATTGCTTCGGCCCTTAAGAAGCCTATTCCATGCAAATGGAGGTTGCCAGTGTCAGCGTTAGTACATGTGTTCGTCAAGCTGTAATTGTTTCAGAGCCCATAGTCCCCCCTCCTCCTCACCTGATAACAGAGAAAGACAGGTGCCAGCATTGTGAGGTCCCAGTACATCCAAAGGCAGAGTCTTGTAAAAAAATGCAACACTGCTTCTGCTGCAGCTGCAGTAATTCTCTCAAAGCATGTCCAGGCCAAAAAAGCAAATGGGAAGCTTCCACCACAGGCGAAAACAGGCAGAAGACCATCTGACCGTGTTGATGTCATTCAACATGACAGTTCTGCTGCGTCTGCTTCAGAGCGAACCAATGGAATTCAAAGGCATCCCAGGGCAACCATCTTGCTTCAAGGCTGACCTTCCACCCATTGTGGGCTCCCCAACCCAGTGGAAAGACAGAGTGAAAGTGCAACTGCTGTTATAAATGGCTCCCATACTAGGGTGGTCCATAAATAGGTTTGGGACTCTTGTAGAGGAACTGAAACACATCACACAGCCACAACTCCTGTCCTTTTGTTTTATGTGAGTCAAAAGATCACTGTTTATCCCCTGTATTTACCTCTGCAGGATGCGATAGACTTTGAGGCTCTTGTATGCCTTATTGCACAACCCCTGTGCCTGTTTCTCCTGCTGAGTTTTTCAATGCCCATAATGTATTATGGGGCTCAAACTGTACTTGTTCCAGGGGTCAAGTGTTGGAGAGCCTCAAGATGTCTCGGGAGCCGTGGGTCCTCAACACGGGCAGTCCCACTCGTTTCTTGGCTCCTACTGGGTCATCCTCAGCCATTGACCTCTCTTTCTGCTCTCTAGCCTTTGCAGACTCAGCACAGTGGGAAGCAATTGATGTCCATTATTCCAGTGACCACTTTTCATCATAAAAATGGAGCATTACTTGAGCAGAAGCTACCAAAATAATTGATCAGTAGAGCTACCTGGGTGCTGTTCAACCAGATGGCTGTGTTTGAACACCACAACAGTGTCCAGAAATGGGTGGACCACATCACATGTGTGATCCTTCCTGTCACTGACCTGTTGATCCCGAAGTCCTCACGCCATTGTGGTAGGCGAACTGTACCTTATTGGAAAGATGAGTGCCGTTCAGCAATCTGGGAGAGATGTTTGGCCCTCCAACAGTTTAAATGTCATCTGACGGGAGACAACTCCAAAATCTTTAGAGTCTCAAGAACCAAGGCTTGACACCGTATTAAGGAGAGCAAGAAAAGGTCATTAAGCATTCTTGGACTCTATCAATCATTCCACTTGTTCTACAAAAGTATGGGAAGCCATCTGGAGGATCTCCAGTAAACACAGTCACTACCAATAGTAGCAATATTGAAACGGTAGTGTCTCCAAACAACGCCCAGAGACATCTCACAGATGATGGTAGAGCATTTTGCAGCAACTACAGCCAATGCCAGCCAGGATTCGGTGTTTCCCTGCTGCCGTGCAGCTGCAGAGAGGGGAAGTTGGGCTTCAGATACCACAATTCTGAGTCTTAAAAGTACTCTTTCTCCATGTAGGAGCTTGAATTGGCACTGCCTGTGACTCATGATACTGCACGCAGTCATGACCAAACCTGGTACTGTATGCACTGACATTTGCCAGCAGATTCAAAGGAAACCTTACATGACTGTCCCACAAGTGGAGAGAGAATTCTGATACCACTCCTCAAACCAGGAAAGGGCTGCACGTGTCTCAGTGGCTACCGGAGCCTTAATGCACTGTAGGGAAGACACAGGAGTCCGTGGTCAACCATCTCCTGATCTGGTTGTTAGAGACCAGACAACTCATTAGGCACTCTGTGTTGATTCTGGAGATTTCGGTCCACTGTTGAGAATCTGAACTTACTAGAGGCAGCTATTCAGCAGGCTCCCCTATGTAAACATCACTGTCTCCGTATATTCTTTGATATCAGTAGAGCTTATGACACTACTTAGAGACACAATATTCTTATGCAACTCCATCAATGGGGCTTTCGTGACCAGCTCCCGATTTCACACAGTCCTTCCTGTTCAAGAGCTTTTCTAAGTTTTGGCTTGGTAACATGCTATCAGATTGTTTTGAAGAGGAGAATGGTGTTCTTCAGGGCAATGTTTTAAATGTTACTCTTCGTTCTATAGCCATAAACAATACCACGTCCACGGTAAGGCGTCCTTTACAGTGTGCCTTATTTGTGGATGATTTTGGTGTCCAAACTGTAATGGTTACCTCACCTGAGAAACATGAGTCAGATCCCAGAAGGCACTGAATATCATAAAGTGCCCTAGCCACAGGTCTTGAATAGCAGACAGGGTGCATCTGTTCCAGTTTTATAGGGCTTTCTTGCATTCGAGGCTAGACTGGAATGCACTGTGTATGGGTCAGCATGGCCTTCTTACCTTCGGATTATTGACACTATCCACCCTGTGAGTAGCCTGGCCACAGGTGTTTACGGGACTAGTCCCATACTCAGTTTACTCATTTTCTATGCTGACCATCACTCGTCATGTGGTGGTAGCTCCAACTGCCCGTGCATAACATACTGCTGCTTGTCTGCCTCTGGAATGCCTTTCCTCCAATCTTTCATGAGCAACAATGCAGTTTGGAATCTGCGTCCAGCATGTGCTGGAGGTATTTGATGTGGAGCATGTACAACCCCAAATCCAGGGTTTCAACTGCCTGTCACCATGGTTCCTGCAGAGGCCCAGAGAAATTTTCAATTTGATGCAGTACAGAAGAGATTACACTTCTGCTTCTGATTTTAATCCAATATTTTCTGACATTTTAAATGAGCACCACAACAATGTAGCTGTCTTTACGGATGGCTCTAAATGGGGGGAGGGAATCCGTTGGTTGCTCTGTTTTTTTCTCAGGTCCTGTCCTCAAGGCCTGACTCTCTCGAGACTTTGACTGATGACCTGGTTGTTTGGTCCCCTCTCCCAAACAAACCACCCAACCAACTTCGAGACTTTACTGTCTTCGATTCGTAGTTATATGCAGTCTTACTGGCACTGGAGCACTTGAGACGTTCTTGGAGTGCTAAATTCCTTGTCTTTTCTGATTCTCTTGAGTGTTCTCCACTCTCTACAATGTATGTACTCACCAGATAAAGTAGTCTGAAATATCCAGGATGCCCTTCTTCAACTACAGTGGCTGTGGAAGGAGGCATCTTTCTTCTGGTTACCAGGTTACATGGGTATGATGGAGAATGAAAGGGCAGATTTGGCAGCCAAGGAGGCATGTCGTGATCCTCAGTTATTTCAGAGCGTGCTATAGCCTCGCTATTTAAGTACAGAGCCTTGCGTCAATGGGAGGATGAGTAGCTGGAAGTGACAGACAATAAGATCTATCTAGTAGAGCCCACAACCTGGCTGTGGCGTACCTCCTTCCAGCCACGTCAGTGGGATGAGGTCCTCCACTCGTCTTTGCATAGGACACAGCCCTATGATGCACGGCTTCATGCTCCTGCGTGACAGCCCGCCAATGTGTGGTGTTCAGATCACTATGCGCCACATTTTACTAGATTGTGTTTTATTTTGGATCCAGAGGACAGTGACATTCTTGCACTCTATTTTAAGTGACATGGAAATGGATATGGTGAGAGTTTTAAGGATTTGTTTCCTCAAAATTTAGGTAGATGGTCTTAATGTGTTAACAGGGTGACTGGCTCATCCACATTTTTTGTAAGGTGTCAGCCAGTCACAGTTCCCTCTGCCTCTTTTAGCTCTTTGTGACTTTTACTCCGATGTATAGCCCCTATCACCCTTCTCCATTGTATTGCGGCCTTGAAGATACAGTGATTGTGTGGGTTAATGCAAGTGAGGTTGGAGTGAGTGAGTTAATGCCATTTTATAAGTTTCCTCCTCACTGTGTGCTAGCAATTTGTCATTTTACCCAAATTTCTTTCTCTTAATATGGATAAGGCTACAGGTAACCTCTATGTTGAGCACCGATGAGCTGCAAACACCCACACACAACAGCCATCTTAGACTATTCGCAGATGATGCTGTCATTTACCATCTAGGAAGTCATCAGAAGATCAAGGCCCATTGCAAAATGATTTAGACAATATGTCTGTGTGGTGCAGAAAGTTGCATTTAACTCCAAACAGTAAAAAATGTGACTTCATCCGCATGAGTGCTAAAAGGAATTGGTTAAATTTCTGTTCCCCAGAAAATCGTGCAAATCTAAAGGCTGTCATTTCAAGTAAATACATAGGGATTATAATTACAAACAGCTTAAACTGGAACAGACACATAGAAAAATGTTGTGGGGAACTGGGTTTTATTGCCAGAACACTTATGAGATGGGACAGAGCTACTAAAGAGATTACCTTTATTATATATCTCCATCCTGTTCTGGAGTATTCCTGTCCAATGTGGAATCCTTACAAGATGCGATTGACTGAGGACATCAGAAAAGTTCAGAGAATGACAGCTTGTTTTGTATTATCACGCAACAGGGAAGAATGTGTCATGGAAATGATGTGCGAGTTGGGGATGATAATCATTGAAACAGACATTTTCATTGTAGCTAGATCTTTTCACGAAATTTCAATCAACAATATTTTGTTGACGCCCAACCTATATAGAGAGAGATGATCGTTATAATAAAATAAGAGAAATTGGAGCTCGTGCAGAAAGATTTAAGTGTTCATTTTTGCTGCACGCTTTAGAGTGTGGGAGGATAGAAAAATAGTCTGAAGGTGGTTTGATAAACCCTCTGCCAAGCACTTAAGTGTGAATCGCAGAGTAGTTATGTAGATGTAGACATGATTTCTAACAATAACACAGCAACAGCTATAATTAGCATAGTTTAATTACACTAGCATTTTAATGGAGTAAGGTACTAATATTCCGTTATCAGCCCTTATCTAAAGCATCCCTATGGTTTGGTACAAGGGTAATAATTGAATGACGGCTGAAATGACCATTTTAGCTAGACTGTGAATTTAAATCAAAACCTTAAGTTGTTTGCAAACTGCAGCATTTGACCCAAGAAAAATTAAACACACACTAGTTCTCTATAGTATTTCTTGTTACTGCATATATTGTCCATTGATAAAATGCTATGTATAAGGTAATGTGATTGTGTCAACATGGTATTATGTACCAAGGCTGTGCAGTAATAATTTGAAATGTCTATATTTTACAGGATGTGACTTATGGAGCAGTAATCCCATGGCAAGAAGCACATTTAACAAAACTAGTGTCAATACTATCGTCATGGATAATAAATGAGAAAAATACAGTTGGTACTCTTTCACTTGGAGTGCTTGTGAACTTATGCTATAAGAATGTCCCAGCCATTTACACACTCCTACGTTGTGTAGATCACAAAAGTTTCCTAAAGACATTGCTTGAACTCAAAACAGAAAATATCTACACAACAGTACAGGTTTGTGATTTCATTCTTTCTCTTTGTACGATATGTTTTACAAAGCTCTTGAATATGATTAGGCAGACCAATTTCATTCCCTGTCACACATGTCGCATATCCTATTTTTATGAGTGTTGTCTGTCACACTCATTCATATTGTCCTCTAGATTTCAAATTCCAGTACCACTTTGTCTTTTCTTTGTTTCCTTAATGGAAAAGTTTTCCTGATATTCCTCATTTTATGTGACAATGGGCTAATGCACCTCAAACATCATGTTTCTTCTGTGTGTATGATTAATTACATAGTTGCAGATTGTCTTGATTCACTTTGTATGCAAGTTCTTTTCCAGAATGTTTTATAGTTATTATCCAGATAGTTTTTTCATTTAGGCAACATAAGATAAATAGCTTCAGAATCCTATTTATTTGTGTCACTATACAGGGTGTCCCAGGAGGAATCATCAATATTCAGAGATATGACAAGAACAATCATTTGAAGCAAAACAGTCGAGTAAACATGGTCTCTAAGATGGATACCTTAAGAGTTACAGGCACTTCTTCATCTTTGACACTGTGAAACAAATCTCTTCTACTACAAGCTCTAAATGATTAATGGAAAATCTCATATAAGATGTGAAACAAATACTAACAAAGAGATAGAGGGGCTGGCCAGTACTTACCTCAGCTCAGTACAACCGATAGATACACATAAAACAAAACTGAAAATTTACATTCCTAGCTTTCGGAACTTTGTTCCTTCATCAGGGAGGAGAGAGGGGAAAAAAGGGAAGAAGGGAAAGTGGATTCAGTTACTCACAACCCAGGTTATGAAGCAACAGGGAAAGGTAAACAGGGAGGGTAGCAAGGATGGAGGCATGGTTGTCAGAGGGAAGCCAAAGATATTCTACTGTAAGTACTGTGCCAGCTTCAAACCAAAGAGGATGCATACAGAAGTAAAGAGGTATATAGTATAAAGATAAACACAACTATGTAGGATGAAAAGATGCGTGAATGGCTAAAGAGGAAAGGGAAAGATGAGAAGACTGAAGAGTGAATGGGAGTGAGGTTGTTTAACGTAGGTTCAGTCCAGGGGGATGGCGGGATGAAAGGATGTGTTGGAGTGCAAGTTCCCATCTCCGCAGTTCAGAGGGACTGGTGTTGGGTGGGAGAAGCCAAATGGCACATACGGTGTAGCAGGTTCCTAGGTCCCTAGAATTATGCTGGAGGGCATGCTCCGCTACTGGGTATTGGGCATCTCCTAGGCGGACAGTTCGTCTGTGTCCGTTCATGCGCTCAGCCAGTTTGGTTGTTGTCATGCCGATGTAAAAGGCTGTGCAGTGCAGGCATGTCAGTTGATAAATGACATGTGTAGTTTCACACGTAGCCCTGCCTTGAATTGTGTATGTTTTACCAGTAGCGGGGCTGGAGTAGGTGGTTGTGGGGGGGATGCATGGGGCAGGTTTTGCAGCGAGGTCGGTTACAGGGGTAGGAACCGCTGGGTAGAGAAGGTAGTCTGGGAATATTGTAGGGTTTAACAAGGATGTTACGGAGGTTAGGGGGGCGACGAAAGGCAACTCTGGGTGGTGTGGGGAGAATTTTGTCAAGGGATGATCTCATTTCAGGGGTTGACTTGAGAAAGTCATATCCCTGGCGGAGTAATTCGTTGATGTTTTCGAGGCCAGGATAATATTGGGTGACAAGGGGGATGCTTCTGTGTGGTCTGGGGGTAGGAACATTGTTGTTGGCCAGGGAGGAATGTATTGCTCGGGAAATCTGTTTGTGGACAAGGTCTGCAGGATAGTTGCGGGAGAGGAAAGCACTGGTCAGGTTATTGGTGTAGTTGTTGAGGGATTCGTCACTGGAGCAGATACGTTTGCCACGAATACCTAGGCTGTAGGGAAGGGAGCGTTTGATGTGGAAAGGATGGCAGCTATCAAAGTGAAGGTACTGTTGTTTGTTTGTGGGTTTGATATGGACAGAGGTGTGGATGTGAGCTTCAACAAGATGAAGGTCAACATCCAGGAAGGTGGCTTGGGTTTTGGAGAAGGACCAGGTGAAATTTTGCTAAAATTTTGTGTACTCTTAGTGGGTGTTGAGACTAAGAAAAATATCTAATTTCAATTTTTTATGTCAATATGGCTATGTAAAATTTTCAAAACTAGCCAAAAATTGCTCTACCAGCCTCCCAATAGAGCTAGAGATATGGAAAAGGTATCATATTTTGCATTATTTTATGTCTTCTTTCCAGTGATATACAACACAACATAGGTTCTAATCAAGATTTTTTTTTTTTTTTTTTCCGAAATAAAAACTGAAATTGTGATTTTTTTTTTTTTCTATGAAGTACATAATCTGAAAATTTCATATTTCCATAAATACATAGTACTGTTGTAAATTACACAGCAAAATATGGGATGATGATGGGTTCATTGTTAAAAATAAATTATTCCTGACTTTTTTTTCACTAATAGCCCCATTTTAACCAAACCTATCTTTAACAAGTAGGAATTTAATTAAAATATACAGAAAGGTAACTAAAAGTATCAGAAATGTCAAATATCACTTTTTTAAAACAAAATCAATCAAAATGTCATCTTATCAAAACAAAACCAATCAGTATATTATATAATTAAATACATTGATTGCTTACTTTCATTTTATACAATTTCAGCTATTAGCCTGTTAATTGCTTAAACAAAAATATTGAATATAGGACCTATAACAACAAATTTAAATAAGGCTTGAAAAAGTATTGATGTAACAGCTTGGGTCCAAACAGATTAATCCAAATGTACATTCAATTTCCACAGACTTGAGACTTTGTATGCAGGCTGAACACTGAGAAAATTGGTAGTTTTCTATGCATGTAGGCTGTGAACAAGCTGAAATAAGCAGTCTGCCTCCAGTCATGCAATCGCTGTCTGTACAATCATTAAGTGATCAGCAATTTTGCTGAGAGGAGGTGTTCTCTGTTGTTTCCTTCTGAGTTGGATAATACAACTTCCTAGATTAGTATTCCTATGACAGTATAAGGCACCATGTTGTTGTTGTTGTCGTTGTTGTTGTTGTTGTCTTCAGTCCTGAGACTGGTTTGATGCAGCTCTCCATGCTACTCTATCCTGTGCAAGCTTCTTCATCTCCCAGTACTTACTGCAACCTACATCCTTCTGAATCTGCTTAGTGTATTCATCTCCTGGTCTCCCTCTACGATTTTTACTCTCCACGCTGCCCTCCAATGCTAAATTTGTGATCCCCTGATGCCTCAGAACATGTCCTACCAACCGGTCCCTTCTTCTTGTCAAGTTGTGTCACAAACTCCTCTTCTCCCCAATTCTGTTCAATACCTCCTCATTAGTTATGTGATCTACCCATCTAATCCTTAGCATTCTTCTGTAGCACCACATTTCAAAAGCTCCTATTCACTTCTTGTCCAAACTATTTATCGTCTATGTTTCACTTCCATACATGGCTACACTCCATACAAATACTTTCAGAAACGACTTCCTGTCACTTAAATCTATACTCGATGTTAACAAATTTCTCTTCTTCAGAAACGCTTTCCTTGCCATTGCCAGTCTACATTTTATATCTTCTCTACTTCGACCATCATCAGTTATTTTGCTCCCCAAATAGCAAAACTCCTTTACTACTTTAAGTGTCTCATTTCCTAATCTAATTCCCTCAGCATCACCCGATTTAATTCGACTACATTCAATTATCCTCGTTTTGCTTTTCTTGATGTTCATGTTATATCCTCCTTTCAAGACACTGTCCATTCTGTTCAACTGCTCTTTCAAGTCCTTTGCTGTCTCACAATGTCATCGGCAAACCTCAAAGTTTATATTTCTTCTCCATGGATTTTAATTCCTACTCTGAATTTTTCTTTTGTTTCCTTTACTGCTTGCTCAATATACAGATTGAATTACATCGGGAAGAGGCTACAACCTTGTCTCACTCCCTTCCCAACCACTGCTTCCCTTTCATACCCCTCCACTCTTATAACTGTCATCTGGTTTCTGTACAAATTGTAAATAGCCTTTTGCTCCCTGTATTTTACCCCTGCCACCTTTAGAATTTGCAAGACAGTATTCCAGTCAACATTGTCAAAAGCTTTCTCTAAGTCTACAAATGCTAGAAATGTAGGTTTGCCTTTCCTTAATCTATTTTCTAAGATAAGTTATAGGGTTAGTATTGCCTCACGTGTTCCAAGATTTCTACGGAATCCAAACTGATCTTCCCCGAGGTCCTATTTTACCAGTTTTTCCATTTGCCTGTAAAGAATTCGTGTTAGTATTTTGCAGCTGTGACTTATTAAACTGATAGTTCAGTAATTTTCACATCTGTCAACACCTGCTTTCTTTGGGATTGGAATTATTGTATTCTTCTTGAAGTCTGAAGGTATTTCACCTGTCTCATACATCTTGCTCACCAGATGGTAGAGTTTTGTCAGGACTGAATCTCCCAAGGCTGTCAGTAGTTCTAATGGAATGTTGTCTACTCCCGGGGCCTTGTTTCAACTCAGGTCTTTCAGTGCTCTGTCAAACTCTTCACGCAGTATCGTATCTCCCATTTCATCTTCATCTACATCCTCTTCCATTTCCATAATATTGTCATCAAGTACATCGCCCGTGTATAGACACTCTATCTACTCCTTCCACCTTTCTGCTTTCCCTTCTTTGCTTATGACTGGATTTCCATCTGAGCTCTTGATATTCATACAAGTGGTTCTCTTTTCTCCAAATGTCTCTTTAATTTTCCTGTAGGCAGTATCTATCTTACCCCTAAGCCTCTACATCCTTAAATTTATCCTCTAGCCATCCCTGCTTAGCTATTTTGCACTTCCTGTCAATCTCATTTTTGAGATGTTTGTATTCCTTTTTGCCTGCTTCATTTACTGCATTTTTCTGTTTTCTCCTTTCATCAATTATTCAATATTTCTTCTGTTACCCAGGGATTTCTTCTAGCCCTCATCTTTTTACCTACTTGATCCTCTGCTGCTTTCACTACTTCAACCCTCAAAGCTACCCATTCTTCTTCTACTGTACTTCTTTCTCCCATTCTTGTCAATTGTTCGCTTACGCTCTCCCTGAAACTCTGTACAACCTCTGGTTTAGTCAGTTTGTCCAGGTCCCATCTCCTTAAATTCCCACCTTTTTGCAGTTTCTTCAGTTTTAATCTACATTTCATAACCAATAGATTGTGATCAGAGTCCACATCTGCCCCTGGAAATTTCTTACAATTTGAAACCTGGTTCCTAAATCTCTGTCTTACCATTATATAATCTATCTGATACCTTCTAGTATCTTCAGGATTCTTCCATGTATACAACCTTCTTTCATGATTCTTGAACCGAGTGTTAGCTATGATTAAGTTATGCTCTGTGCAAAACTCTCCTCTTTCATTTCTTAGCCCCAATCCATATTCACCTACTATGTTTCCTTCTCTCCCTTTTCCTACTCTCGAATTCCAGTCACCCATGAATATTAAATTTTCGTCTCCCTTCACTACCGGAATAATTTCTTTTATCTCATCATACATTTCATCAATTTCTTCATCATCTGCAGAGCTAGGTGGCATATAAACTTGTACTACTGTAATAGGCGTGGGCTTCGTGTCTATCTTGGCCACAATAATGCATTCACTATGCTGTTTGTAGTAGCTTACCTGCACTCCCTATTTTTTTATTCATTATTAAACCTACTCCTGCATTACACCTATTTGATTTTGTATTTATAACCCTGTATTAACCTGACCAAAAGTCTTGTTCCTCCTGCCACCGAACTTCACTAATTCCTACTGTATCTAACTTTAACCTATCCATTTCCCTTTTTAAATTTTCTAATCTACCTGCCCGGTTAAGGGATCTGACATTCCACACTCCAATCCGTAGAATGCGTTTTCTTTATCCTGATAATGACGTCCTCTTGAGTAGTCCCCGCCCGGAGATCTGAATGGGGGACTATTTTACCTCCGGAATATTTTACCCAAGAGGCCGCCATCATCATTTAACGATACAGTAAAGCTGCATGCCCTCGGGAAAAAGGCACCATGGTATTATTAGTATAAAGCAATTATCGCTCCTATATTGAACAACTTTTTATCAAATTTGTTTAGTGGAACTTGGAATTTTTTTGATAGTTCATTTACAAGTAAAACCATAAATCAAAGGAGTGTTTTGAACTGATTTTTTGTATCAATTTTGTATCAATCAACCAGAGGTTGTACAGAGTTTCAGGGAGAGCATAAGGGAACAATTGACAAGAATGGGGGAAAGAAAGAAGAAGAATGGGTAGCTTTGAGAGACGTAATAGTGAAGGTAGCAGAAGATCAAGTAGGTAAAAATACCAGGGGTAATAGAAATCCTTGGGTAACAGAAGAGATATTGAATTTAATTGACGAAAGGATAAAATAGAAAAATGCAGTAAATGAAGCAGGCTAAAAAGAATACAAATGTCTCAAAAATGAGATCGACAGGAAGTGCAAAATGGCTAAGCAGGAATGGCTAGAGGACAAATGTAAGGATGTAGAGGCTTATCTCACTAGGGGTAAGATAGATACTGCCTACAGGAAAATTAAAGAGACCTTTGGAGAAAAGAGAATGACTTGCATGAATATCAAGAGCTCAGATGGAAATCCAGTCGTAAGCAAAGAAGGGAAAGCAGAAAGATGGAAGGAGTAGATAGAGGGTCTATACAAGGGCGATGTTCTTGAGAACAATATTATAGAAATTGAAGAGAATGTAGATGAAGATGAAATAGGAGATATGATATTGTGTGAAGAGTTTGACAGAGCACTGAAAGACCTGAGTCGAAAAAAGGCCCTGGGAGTAGACAACATCCCATTAGAATTAATGACAGCCTTGGGAGAGCCAGGCCTAACAAAACTCTACCATCTAGTGAGCAAGATGTATGAGACAGGTGAAATACCCTCACACTTCAAGAGGAATAGAATAATTTCAATCCCAAAGAAAGCAGGTATTGACAGATGTGAAAATTACCGAACTATCAGTTTAATAAGCCACGGCTGCAAAATACTAACACGAATTCTTTACAGACAAATGGAAAAACTGGTAGAATCGGACCTCGGGAAAGGTCAGTTTGGATTCTGTACAATTGTTGGAACACGTGAGGCAATACTGACCCTATGACTTATCTTAGAAAATAGATTAAGGAAAGGCAAACCTACGTTTCTAGCATTTGTAGACTTAGAGAAAGCTTTTGACAATGTTGACTGGAATACTCTCTTTCAAATTCTGACTGTGGCAGGTGTAAAATACAGGGAGCGAAAGGCTATTTACAATTTGTACAGAAACCAGATGGCAGTTATAAGAGTCGAGGGACATGAAAGGGAAGCAGTGGTTGGGAAGGGAGTGAGACAGGGTTGTAGCCTGTCCCCGATGTTATTCCTTCTGTATATTGAGCAAGCAGAAAAGGAAACAAAAGAAAAATTCGGAGTAGGAATTAAAATCCATGGAGAAAAAATAAAAACTTTGAGGTTTGCTGATGACATTGTAATTCTGTCAGACAGCAAAGGACCTGGAAGAGCAGCTGAACGGAATGGGCAGTGTCTTGAAAGGAGGATATAAGATGAACATCAACAAAAGCAAAACGAGGATAATGGAATGTAGTCGAATTAAGTCGGGTGATGCTGAGGGAATTAGATTATGAAATGAGACACTTAAAGTAGTAAAGGAGTTTTGCTATTTGGGGAGCAAAATAACTGATGATGGTTGAAGTAGAGGGGATGTAAAATGTAGACTGGCAATGGCAAGGAATGCGTTTCTGAAAAATAGAAATTTGTTAACATCGAGTACAGATTTAAGTGTCAGGAAGTCGTTTCTGAAAGTATTTGTATGGAGTGTAGCCATGTATGGAAGTGAAACGTGGACGATAAATAGTTTGGACAAGAAGAGAATAGAAGCTTTCGAAATGTGGTACTACAGAAGAATGCTGAAGATTAGATGGGTAGATCACATAACTAATGAGGAGGTATTGAATAGAATTGGAGAGAAGAGAAATTTGTGGCACAACTTGACTAGAAGAAGGGATCGGTTGGTAGGACATATTCTGAGGCATCAAGGGATCACCAATTTAGTATTGGAGGACAGCATGGAGGGTAAAAATCATAGAGGGAGACCAAGAGAGGAATACACTAAACAGATTGAGAAGGATGTAAGTTCCAGTAGGTACTGGCAGATGAAGCAGCTTGCACAGGATAGAGTAGCATGGAGAGCTGCATCAAACCAGTATCTGGGCTGAAGACCACATCAACAACAACAACAACAACAACAACAACAACAACATATGGAACCTAGTAAGAAGTGAAGTGCTGTAAGTGCGCAGTTTTGTAATCCATTGAAGAAATCAAATCATTTTATTCATCATCGTCATCATCATCATCATAAGTCATTGTGCTCATTGCTGAACGTCGTGACCCTATGAACCAAGCGTCTTCATCCCCGACGGTTGCCAGCTTCTCGTAGTGCCTGCTGAAGAGGTAGACCAGAGATCTTCTGGATTTGATCTATCCATCTGCTTGCTGCTCTTCCTCTTGGTCTCATGCCCTTGATCTTTCATTGCAAGATTATTTTTTCCATCTCTTACAATATGGCCAGAGAACTGTAGGATTTTTCCGGTGACTCGAACAGAAAGGCGTCTGGAGATATCGAGTTGTTGTTAATGGACACATTTGTTTTTCTTTCGGTCCATTTTATACGTAGCATCCCAACACTAAAGCTCAAATGCATCAATGTGCTGTGTGTCTCTGGCCTTCAGTGTCCTTGTTTTGCAAACATAAAAGAAGAGAGAAAACACAAGTGTTTCAACTAGCCGGATCTTTGTGCTATTTGTTATTGCTCTGCTTTGCCAGATCGTGGTGAGCTTCTTCATAGCCATTCGCCCTAGTGCGATCCTTCTTCTTGTTTCATCTCCACAACTTCCCATGCTGCAGATGGTTGACCCTAGATAGCTGAAGGAATGCATGAATTCCAGTTCCTTTAATCAACCTGTGAGTTGGATCTATTCTTCTTGATCAATTATCATGAGTTTGGACGTGCTGAGGTTGATGTCTAATCCATATGCTAGACTAATGTCCTTTATTCCTGTTAGTAGCTCAGCAAGTTCATCTTCGCTGTTGGCAAAAAGCACAGTGTCATCAGAAAAATGGAGGTTGTTAATAGTTCTCCCACCAATTGAGATGCTTTGGTCCAACCATCAAGAGCTTTCCTGATGACATGTTCTGCATAGATGTTGTACAGTTGTGGGGATAGGACACAACCCTGTCTGACAGCTTTTGAAACTCTCAAGGAATCAAATGTGCCGTACTTGTCTTTACAACTGCAAAGTGATTATTGTATAGACTTTTGATCAATGCAAGCACCTGCCACAACTTTTCCCAGACAACACAGTCAAAAACTTTCCTGTAGTCAAGGAAGCAGATGAAAACAGGAACACGGAACTCTCATGTTTTTTCTGTTATTTGTCTTATGTTGAGGATCTGTTCATGAGCTCCTTTCCCTTCAACAAAACCTGCTTGTTCTGTGGGTATGTGAGGCTGAATGTATGGCTTCAAATGTTGGCTCAGGGTGTAGAGCAAAATTTTACTTGCGTGAGATATGAGGGCAATAGTTCAGTATTTGGAGCATTTCCTGATAGACCATTTCTTGTGTATGGGGATGATGAGAGACTTTGGCCAGTCATCTGGGCGCTCCCCAGTTTCCCATATTCTTTTACACAACGAATGCAGCTCGTCAGTGCCTTTCTGTCCCATTTCTTTGATCATTTCTCCAGATATTCCGTATATACCAGGGGCTTAATAACTCTTGAGATGTTGAATCACATTCTCTGTTTCACTGTGTAAAATTGTAGCTTTCATGGGAGGTGCTCATCTGCTTGATTGTCTACTGTTGTTAATTCCAGAGTACAGCTTTTCACAGTACTGTTTCCACATTGCAACTACGTATTCCTTGTTTCTGACAAAGGTACCCTTCTCGTTATCTACCACCCACATACAAGGATTAAATTCATTAGTGATGCTGCTGATTTTCTTGAAGAGACCACGTACCTGATTACAATTATGATGCTGTTCTATTTCATTACAGATGCGATCAATGAAATATGCGTTATCGTTTCTACAATTCTATTGTATTACTCTGCACAGCTTCTTGTATCTTATCTTGATCCTGGACAGTGTGGTTACCAGTTTTCTTCAGATGGCTTCTCTCTTCAATTAACTATAGTGCGTACTGCGATATCCAGGGATGTTTTGCACTCTGCAATTGTTCTGAAGTTGGAAGTGACGAGGAAACAACATTCTTCATTCTGTCCCATATTTGTACTGCTGGTGCTTCCTTATCAAAACTGATCTTGTGAAGTTTTGGTCTTACAAGTTCACCAAATTTTTAAATAGATTCCTTGTTTGTGAGTTTTAGCTGTCTTTCTTCATTCTTCTTGGTAGATTTAAGCTTCATGCGCATTTTCATTGATAGCAGAATGTGATCACTACCACAGTCAGCTCCAGGAAAGGTTTTGCAATCTAAGACTGAAGTCTTCCAACGCCTTCGCACTGGAATGAAGTCAATTTGGTTTCAAAATCTGTCACCAGGTGATATCCAAGTGTACAGTCGTGTTGGGTGATGTTGGAACATTGTGTTACAGATGGACATGTCGTAACTCTTACAGAAATCCAGTAAATTCCTGCCTCGTTCATTTCTCTCATCAAGACCATAAAGTCCAATGCCGGATTGTAAATGCGAGTCTTGGGTAGTATCTCCAACTTTAACATTTAAGTCGACTTGGATTATTGTCCGTTTTTGATAGGGATCTTACTAAGGACTTGCTCCAGTTGGTCAAAGAACTTCTCCATCTCCTCATCTGATGCTGTAGCTGTAGGAACATGGATCTGAATTATGTTGAGTCTGCACGGGGAAGCATTCATTTTGATAGAGATGATCCTGTCATTAGTTGGTTCGTAACCTACTACACAGTTGGCCAGATTTCTGAGAACAACTATCGCAACATTGTTCTTACTTTGGCCACTACTCCCTGAAAAGTACACAGTGTTCCTTCCTTGAGTCATGAAATGGCCACTTCCTCTCCAGTGAGTCTCACTAAGCTGAAGAATATTCGGGCCATGCAGTTCTATTTCTCTTTCTACTATAGCAAGTTTTCCTGTCTGAATTAGCCTACGCACATTTCATGTTGCAATCTTTCTTACAGTGCGCAGGGATAATTTGCACTGTGATGTTGGTCTAGTAACTTCTCTCAATCCACTACTTTTTGCGCACCTTCTTTAAATTTTTAGTTTTAAGCCCCATGTTCAGTATTTTTGTTTTACCAATGAATAGACTGTTAGTTCAAATTGTATAAAATTCAAGTAAGCAATTGACTTAATTTAATTATAGAATATGCTGATTAGTTTTGTTTTAACACTTTGATGGCCAGCAGCATTTTGGTGAATTTTCATTTTGGCCTTGACTTCTTTCCTTCATATTATTGTAAAAAATTGAAGCTGGTATATACCGTTACAAAAAAAAAAAAAAAAAAAAAAGTTTTTATCGTGATAAATATGGTGTGGTCAGACATGATGCACATGGCCAGTTTTAAACTTAAGATGCAACTAGAAGCTTTATGTGGAGATGTGCATATTTCTTGATGCAGTCTCATATATCTGAGGAAGACATTATTATTGATAAATAAAAAATTCCAACTAGCTTTTATGTAATTGCTTTATCAAAATAAAAAACTTACATTTTTATACATTTATACATTGCAAAAAAGAAGAAGAAGAAAAGTCCATGCACATGAAACGCTGAGGACAAATTTAACATTTCAATGACACTTCCTTGCTATGTTTGAAAGCATGCTTTCGCCCGCTTGCTTTGGAGAGTTTCTGGTAACAGGTTACAACATCGCCTCACTGCAGTGTCAACCAATTTGTGATTCCCCATTCATTGGTGTCGCAGCCCCGAGTAACTCATTTGCAGTAGCCTTGCGAAAAGCAGTGACATCTATTTTTGTTTTGTAATTTGAACACACAAAGTATGTGCATTTACAATAGTAGTATTGAATAGTAATTCAAAGGCTTCTTTGCAGTTCCACTTCACTCATTTCCTCAAGTGTGAGTGATAGGTTTTCTTTTGATCTGAAAGATCAATGAAGGGTTTGGATGCATTGTAATCCACAGTTGCATTTGGTTTCTTCACTTCATCTCTTCTTGTTCTCGCTGCCACAAGCTCAGGTTCGTGTCTGGTTCTCAATAAAGAGATGTCCCTCTTATCACACCACAGATCGACAACCATCATTTCCCCCTCCTTCAATGCTTTTGTGATAATAGTTTATGGATTTCTCTTTCTTTTTCATGGAGTGGTCCCACCAGATGAGCTTGTTTTTCTAGAAGAACATATGCAAAGTTCATAAAAGTGTAGAAGTCATCTACAAAGAGTGTCTTTTCAGAATTAAAAATTGATTTCATTAACTCCAAAACAGTTGTTGTTACATCCATAGCATTAACTTGTTTTCCATGATACTCTGCAACATTCCAAGTACATCCATCTTCAGACATTTTGTATAATTTCAAACAGTTTTACCTGGAGTGAAAGCTTCATGGAATTTTGTGTTCAGATGATTAACAAGCTTGCTAATTTTGAAAACCTTGTGATGTTCATCTTTGTTTTTGTTGTTGTAAAAAATACATGCAACAGAGAAATGAATCAAACATGTTTCGAGACATAATAGAAGACACCTGGTTTTTGTAAAGGAGATTCTGGCTCCAATAAACCTCCATTCTTGGGTTATAATCAAGCTCCATCCACAACATAAGTTCCATAAATTTCCTCAAATCATCAATGCTGATATCAATTCATAAATCAGTCCTGATGGTGGTAATAATGTCTAATAATCTATTGTTCAGAGTAACGGTTTGTTTCCTTCACTATGAAATTGCACATTTCTCTCTCATGAAAAAAATTGTAAATATCAATGGGACGAATATTTGCAGGTAGACTGTCCAAAAGTGTGTTGTGTGCTGAACTGTTATCAGAAAAAACAAAATTGTTTACATTTCCCTGCACATCAGACCACATTATTCATTAAGTTGGGAGCCCATCAACACAAGATACCCCTTCAGGTGACAGCTCACTTTCACCATCTTCATCAATGGAAGATGAAAGTTCATTTGTCCCATTTGCGGATGTATCAACTTGCATGTGTACCTTTTCTTTCCTCAGTGGAATTACTTTATTCTCACTACTAGTCTTGTTTGGAGGAGCAGCATGATAGTCTGGCTTGGAATTACTGCCACTTTTGAACAGCGATTCATCAGATAAACTCCATTCCTCCAACCATTTTCAGATTCTCTCCCCTTGTGAATCCATTTTTCATCAAACAGCCACAAAGTCTTATTTCAATAAGCACTACGCAATGCTACGTTTGTAAACAAAGAACACATACCGATGCAGGTAAATACTGTCTGTCATCCAGTGCTGTCACTACAAAACCAACATTACAGAACTTTTGGCACTGGCCAGTAGAATGTGGTGACCCTTTGTTTTCAATGCAGCTGTGATCGTATATGTGCCACCGGCAAATACAACTCCTTGTGTGATCAAATATGATGCACACAGTGCAAACAGAAAAACTGATGTACATCATATATAATGCACATGACAGTGAAAGTGCCAAGATGATGATATTGTGATATTTCCGATTTTTTTTTTTTTTTTTTAGTTATGTTTCTGTATATTTTAATTAAATTCCTATTTGTTAAAGGTAAGTTTGGTCAAAATGGGACTGTAGTAGAGAAACAAGTCAGGAATAATTTTTTTAACACTGAACATTTCATGATCCCGTATTTATATTTTGCCATGTGATTTAAAACAGTGCTAAGTATTTGTGGAAATATTTTAAAGATTATAAATTGTGTAATTTTTGGAAAAAAATTAAATCAAAATTTCAGTTTATATTTTGCAAAAAATTTCTTAATTGAAACCTGTCTTGTGTTGTATATCGCCAGAAAGAGCATGGAATTGCAAAAAACATTTCCTTTTTTCTGTGAAGCAGAGATATGAGGGCATTTTGAAAAGTTATGGCTCCGAATTTTTTTATGTGAAAACTCTTGAAGCTGTTTAGATAAAACACACTTTATTAACATTCTACATCTTTGTTCCTCATGTCTACATACTTTTTTCTCAACATAGTTACCCTGGTGGTGAACACATTTTTCCCAAGAGACCAGTTTGTTACTGTCACTGTAGACTGTTTGACATTGTTGATGGAGCCACAAACTCACCCTTGCTCACACCTCTTCATTGGTATCAGTCTAAAGTCATCGAGGCGTTCTTTAAGATTTAGGAACAGATGAAAATTTGATGGGGTCAAGTCAGTACTGTATGGAGGACGGTCGATGTTGGTGAACAAAAGGTGTCAGATAGTTGCATATGTCGGAGTGATATGACATTGTCATGCTGAAGGAGAGGGTGCTCCATGTGTGAACGAACTCTTTGAATTTGAAACTCGATTTCAGTATGCTGTTTCTCACGTAGCAAAATTCATGCTTTTAGTTTTGTCATACACCAACATAGTTTCATTACACACCACCATTCTGAGCCCTCTAGGGGCAGGGGGTTGCAACTTGCATAAACAAAATGGAAAGGTCAATAGAGTGATCTATCTCCCACTCTCTACTATCTCTTTCTCATGCAACATAATATGAATCTGGCACATTCAAAATTATCCTGAGTCAAAGAAAATCATTCGCAAGTAATCAACAGGAGTCATACCACACAATATCCACCAGTACATCAATGCAATACAGCTACATCCAAACGTATATATTCAACTACAGAAATCTGTGATTATTGATACATGTTCAATTACCCGAAAGTTCCTAAATGCAATGTAACATATACCATACAAATAAAAGGAAGTCACGCTTGATCAAGGTCCGCGTCACTTTCCATTTTTAACCAGACATATAACATCTGAGAAAGGAAAGAAATAATAATAATAATAATAATAATAATAATAATAATAAACCCCGTGGAGGCCCGGGAAAAGAATAGGCCTCCAGTATGTTCTGCCAGTCATAAAAGGCGACGAAAAGAACAAACCACTAATAGGGCTAACCCCCGTTTAGTGTGATTAGTTGGTTCAGGACAGAACTAATGAAGCCTCGGACAAGCGCTGTCATGGTCGGGGACTACGCTTGAACCCTATGCCTGTCCACAATGGTAACAACACTGCTAGTCACACGGAAAATGATTTAAATCCAAATAGAGGTGTTTTGCAGGATATGCTTCCTGCAACCACCCTAGAAGGAAAACAAAGACAGAGGAGGAGATGGTCAGATGAAGTTAACTGACACTTCATATTCTGTTATTACCAAGCAACAAACTTAGGAACCATCACAACTGGATACAGATCACAAGTATACACAACATTTATTACCAGATACCCAGAATTAAAATTTTTGACAGAACAACGACTGGCTGATCAGATCCGTGTAATAATCAAAAATAACAGTATACCCCAGTCAGAATTAGAAAATATCAAACAACAAGTACAACAAATACTGGAGCAAAATAATATGCAGTCAGAAGAAGAAAATACAGTAATGGACTCAAACATCCCAGAGCAAACAAACAAAGACCAACACACATCAATTAGACAATCAGAGGAAAACGAAATCTTAAGACAAGTAAGGTTAGGTAAAATCTCACAACAAGAAGTGATAGAGCAATTAGATGAAAAGAAGCAGAAATTACAAGCATTAGCCAAACGACTTAGAAGATACAAAAAAAGTGAAAATAGAAGGAAACAAAACCAAACATTCAACACAAACCAAAAGAAATTTTACCAGACAATAGATAACACACACATTAAAATAGACAATCTACCAAACATAACAGACATGGAACACTTCTGGAGCAACATATGGTCAAACCCGGTACAACATAACAGGCATGCACGGTGGATACAAGCAGAAACAGAAACATTCAAGATGATACCACAAATGCCTGAAGTGATAATTTTGCAACATGAAGTCACCTGAGCAATTAATTCTACTCACAACTGGAAAGCCCCTGGAAAAGATAAAATAGCAAATTTCTGGCTAAAGTAGTTCACCTCAACACATTCACATCTAACTAAATTATTTAACAGTTACATTGCAGCACCATACGCATTCCCTGATACTTACACATGGAATAACTTATCTGAAACCTAAAGATCAAGCAGACACAGCAAACCCAGCTAAATATCGCCCCATAACATGCCTACCAATAATATACAAATTGTTAACTGCAGTCATTACACAGAAATTAGTGACACATACAACCCAGAACAAAATTATAAATGAAGAACAAAAAGGCTGTTGCAAAGGAGCACAAGGATGTAAAGAGCAACTGATAATAGATGCAGAGGTGACATATCAAGCTAAAACTAAACAAAGGTCGCCACACTATGCATACATTGATTACCAAAAAGCTTTTGATGGTGTACCTCACTCATGGTTACTACAAATATTGGAAATATACAAAGTAGATCCTAAATTGATACAGTTCCTAAACATAGTAATGAAAAATTGGAAAACCACACTTAATATCCAAACAGATTCAAATAATATCACATCACAGCCAATACAGATTAAGCGTGGAATATACCAAGGAGACTCATTAAGTCCTTTCTGGTTCTGTCTTGCTCTGAATCCACTATCCAACATGCTAAATAATACAAATTATGGATATAATATTACTGGAAGATACCAACACAAAATCACACATTTGCTGTACATGGATGATCTAAAACTACTGGCAGCACAAATCAACAACTCAACCAGTTACTAAAGATAACAGAAGTATTCAGCAATGATATAAATATGGCTTTTGGAACAGACAAATGTAAGAAAAATAGCATAGTCAAGGGAAAACACACTAAACAAGAAGATTACATATTGGATAACCACAGCGACTGCATAGAAGCGATGGAAAAAACAGATGCCTACAAATATCTAGGATACATACAAAAAGTAGGAATGATAATACAAATACTAATGAAGAACTAAAAGGAAATATAGACAAAGACTAACAAAAATACTGAAAACAGAATTGACAGCAAGAAACAAGACAAAAGCTATAAATACTTATGCTATACCAATATTGACCTACTCATTTGGAGTAGTGAAATGGAGTAATACAGACCTAGAAGCACTCAATATACTTACACGATCACAATGCCACAAATATAGAATACATCAGATACATTCAGCAACAGAAAGATTCACATTAAGCAGAAAGGAAGGAGGAAGGGGATTTATCGACATAAAAAACCCACATTATGGACAGGTAGACAATTTAAGAAAATTCTTTATAGAATGAGCAGAAACTAGCAAAATACACGAAGCAATCACTCATATAAATACATCAGCTACATCGTTGCAATTTCATAACCACTTCTACAACCCTTTAGATCACAACATCAACAGATACGAAGAAAGTAAACTGGAAAAAGAAAACACTACATGGCAAGCACCCGTATCATCTAACACAGCCACACATTGATCAAGACGCATCAAACACATGGCTAAGAAAAGGCAATATATACAGTGAGACGGAAGGATTCATGATTGCAATACAGGACAAACAATAAACGTCAGGTATTACAGCAAGCATATTATTAAAGATCCCAATACCACAACAGATAAATGCAGACTTTGCAAACAACAAATAGAAACAGTAGATCACAGCACAAGCAGATGTACAATACTAGCAAATACAGAATACCCCAGAAGACATGACAATGTAGCAAAAATAATATATCAACAACTTGCCATAAAACATAAACTAATAAAACAACACATTCCCACATACAAGTATGCACCACAAAATGTACTGGAGAATGATGAATACAAATTATACTGGAACAGAACCATTATAACAGATAAAACAACACCACTTAACAAACCTGACATCATACTCACCAATAAAAAGAAGAAATTAACACAACTAATTGAAATATCCATACCCAATACAACAAATATACAAAAGAAAACAGGAGAAAAAATTGAAAAATACATCCAACTGGCTGAGGAAGTAAAGGACATGTGGCATCAGGATAAAGTTGACATTATACCAATTATACTATCAACTACAGGAGTCATACCACACAATATCCACCAGTACATCAATGCAATAGAGCTACATCCAAACTTATATATACAACTACAGAAATCTGTAATTATTGACACTTGTTCAATTACCCGAAAGTTCCTAAATGCAATATAACACATACCATACAGTTAAAAGGAAGTGACGCTTGATCAAGGTCCGCGTCACTTTCCATTTTTAACCAGACTTAACGTCTGAGGGGGGGGAAAAAAAATAAAATAATAATAATAATAATAATAATAATAATAATTAATAATAATAATAATAATAAATCCCGTTGAGGCCCGGGAAAAGAATAGGCCTCCGGTATGTTCTGCCAGTCGTAAAAGGCGACGAAAAGAACAAACCACTAATAGGGCTAACTCCCCTTTTAGTGTGATTACTTGGTTCAGGACAGAACTAAAGAAGCCTCGGACAAGCGCTGTCATGGTCGGGGACGGCACTTGAACCCTATGCCTGTCCACAATGGTAATGACACTGCTAGCCAACTGGAAAATGATTTAAATCCAAATAGAGGTGTTTTGCAGAATATGCTTCCTGCAACCACCCTAGAAGGAAAACAAAGACAGAGGATGAGATGGTCAGATGAAGTTAATCGACACCTCATGTTCTGTTATTACCAAGCAACAAACCTAGGAACTAACACAACTGGATACAGATCACAAGTGTACACAACATTTATTACCAGATACCCGGAATTAAAATTTTTAACAGAACAACGACTAGCTGATCAGATCCGTGTGATAATAAAAAATAACAGGATACCCCAGTCAGAATTAGAAAACATCAAACAAGTACAGCAAATACTGGAACAAAATTATCTGCAATTAGAAGAAGAAGAAAATACAGTAATGGACTCAAACATCCCAGAGAAGACAAACAAAGAACAAAACGTGTCAATTAAACAATCAGAGGAAAACGAAATCTTAAGACAGCCACCAGAACAAGCACAAATAGAACACGAAGTGACACACATGTTAGATATAGAAGAGAAATTTCAGCTGACATATATAGAATACAAAGACACAAATACAGACATTAGACCATTCTTGCATAGACCACCAAATAACCCACAAGTCGAAACAACAACAACAACAACAACAACTATCAACACAATCATACACAACAAAATAAATGAAAATACAACTATGGAAGAGTTACAACTACTGGTTTATGTAGAAGCACTCACTACACTAAATATACACACTAGGCATAGATCAGAACCAACCAACACACAGAAGAAACCCACAAAACCAGCATGGCAACACAGGCTACAGATCAGAATAGAAAAAGTGAGAAAAGACATCGGACAGCTAACACAATTTATAAGAAATGAAATATCAGACAAAAAACGAAAAAGGTTAGGTAAAATCTCACAACAAGAAGCAATAGAGCAATTAGATGAAAAGAAGCAGAAATTACAAGCATTGGCCAAACGACTTAGAAGATACAGAAAAAGTGAAAATAGAAGGAAACAAAACCAAACATTCAACACAAACCAAAAGAGATTTTACCAAACAATAGATAACACACACATTAAAATAGACAATCCACCAAACATAACAGACATGGAACACTTCTGGAGCAACATAAGGTCAAACCCGGTACAACGTAACAGGCATGCACGGTGGATACAAGCAGAAACAGACACATACAAGATGATACCACAAATGCCTGAAGTGATAATTTTGCAACATGAAGTCACCCGAGCAATTAATTGTACTCACAATTGGAAAGCCCCTGGAAAAGATAAAATAGCAAATTTCTTGCTAAAGAAGTTCACCTCAACACATTCACATCTAACTAAATTATTTAACAGTTACATTGCAGACCCATACACATTCCCTGATACACTTACACATGGAATAAGCTATCTGAAACCTAAAGATCAAGCAGACACAGCAAACCCAGCTAAATATCGCCCCATAACATGCCTACCAACAATCTACAAAATATTAACTTCAGTCATTACACAGAAATTAATGACACATACAACACAGAACAAAATTATAAATGAAGAACAAAAAGGCTGCTGCAAAGGAGCACGAGGATGTAAAGAGCAACTGATAATAGATACAGAGGTGCGTATCAAGCTAAAACTAAACAAAGGTCGCCACACTACGCATACATTGATTACCAAAAAGCTTTTGATAGTGTACCCCACTCATGGTTACTACAGATATTGGAAATATACAAAGTAGATCCTAAATTGATACAGTTCCTAAACATAGTAATGAAAAACTGGAAAACCACACTTAATATCCAAACAAATTCAGATAATATCACATCACAGCCAATACAGATTAAGCGTGGAATATACAAAGGAGACTCATAAGTCCTTTCTGGTTCTGTCTTGCTCTGAACCCACTATCCAACATGCTAAATAATACAAATTATGGATATAATATTACTGGAACATACCCACACAAAATCACACATTTGCTATACATGGATGATCTAAAACTACTGGCAGCAACCAATCAACAACTCAATTAATTACTAAAGATAACAGAAGTATTCTGCAATGATATAAATATGGCTTCTGGAACAGGCAAATGTAAGAAAAATAGCATAGTCAAGGGAAAACACACTAAACAGGAAGATTACATATTGAATAAACACAGTGACTCCATAGAAGCGATGGAAAAAACAGGTGCCTATAAATATCTAGGATACAGACAAAAAATAGGAATAGATAATACGAATATTAAAAAAGAACTAAAAGAAAAATATAGACAAAGACTAACAAAAATACTGAAAACAGAATTGACAGCAAGAAACAAGACAAAAGCTATAAATACTTATGCTATACCAATATTGACCTACTCATTTGTAGTAGTGAAATGGTGTAACACAGACCTAGAAGCACTCGATACACTTACACGTTCACAATGCCACAAATATAGAATACATCACATACATTCAGCAACAGAAAGATTCACATTAAGCAGAAAGGAAGGAGGAAGGGGATTCATCGACATAAAAAACCCACATTATGGACAGGTAAACAATTTAAGAAAATTCTTTCTAGAACGAGCAGAAACTAGCAAAATACACAAAGCAGTCACTCATATAAATACATCGGCTACACCACTACAATTTCATAATCACTTCTACAACCCTTTAGATCACATAACATCAACAGATACGAAGAAAGTAAATTGGAAAAAGAAAACTCTACATGGCAAGCACCCGTATCATCTAACACAGCCACACATCCCCCCCTGCGGGTCCGGGGGCTAGAATAGGCCCGAGGTCTTCCTGCCTGTCATAAGAGGCGACTAAACGGAGTCCATCCCCCTCAAGGGGGTAGTTAGCACCTGCGTCCGGAGACGGACGGTTCCACGACCTATATTTGTGGTCTTTTTGGTTTTTCACGTCTCGTTTCTTCCTTCCTTTGGTTGGTTCCTTTCTTTGTTCTTCTCCATCTCACTGTCTTCCTTACTCTTTCCCTTGCCTTCTTCTCCTTGCCTTCTTCTCCTTGCCTTCTCTGGTCTCCGCCTCGGTGTTTGAGGCAGTCTGTCTTCTCTCTCTTCCTTTTCCTCTACTTCCTTCCTCCCTGTGCGCGCCTGAAGGCCGACCCACGCGTTCGCATGCGTAGCTGGTGACGGGGTAACGCGTAATTCCCCGCCCTGGGTAGACAAGTAAGGCACGCACGTACCCCCTGGTAAAGGCCAGGCCCAGGGAGGGGTGATTGCCTGAGCTGATACCTTCTGACCATGC
Organism: Schistocerca serialis cubense; assembly: GCF_023864345.2. Taxonomy (NCBI): domain Eukaryota; kingdom Metazoa; phylum Arthropoda; class Insecta; order Orthoptera; family Acrididae; genus Schistocerca; species Schistocerca serialis. Next base: position 319,769,562 of record NC_064646.1, read on the forward strand.
CGATTGGTCCCTCCGTCTGTTTCTCGGGAGGTGTGACCTGAAGTGTAAACATTCACCTAAGGCGGGAGTGCCCTCTGAGAGGGTCCCCATAAGGAAGGAGCGCACCATCGGAGGCGCTGGCAATCATGGGGGATTCCTCCGCAATGGATTTCTCTTCTTCTCTCTCGACTTCTGCCCACAAACGGAAACATGACCAGCCCCCTGTGACAAAAGTACTACCGCTTTCCCCACAGTTCCTCGTCGTTTCTCGATCTGAGGACGGAAAGGATTTTTCCTCTGTCAATCCTTTCGTTATCCAGAAGGGCGTAGATGCCATAGCCGGTACTGTTAAGTCTTGTACAAGGTTGCATAATGGTACCTTGTTACTAGAAACTGAGAGCGCCTTTCAGGCACAGAAACTGCTTTGAGCCACACTCTTGTACACGTTCCCTGTCCGGGTGGAGGCTCACCGAACTTTGAATTCGTCTCGTGGTGTGGTCTATACTAGATCTCTCGACGGATTGACTGACGAGGAGATTCAGTCTTTCCTCGCTGAGCAGGGCGTGACGGCTGTCCATAGGGTCATGAAAAAGGTCAACAATGACCTTGTACCGACCCGGACACTTTTCTTGACCTTTGATAGTGTTAAGCTGCCATCGCGCATCAAAGCGGGCTACGAGGTTATTTCTGTTCGCCCCTATGTCCCGACACCTACGCGCTGCTACCAGTGTCAGCGTTTCAATCACACTCGCCAGTCTTGTTCCAATGCGGCTAAATGTGTCACTTGTGGCAGGGATGCCCATGAGGGTGACTGTCCACCTCCGTCTCCTCGTTGTGTGAACTGTCAGGGTGACCATGCAGCGTCCTCCCGCGACTGTCCCATCTATAAGGATGAACGCTGTATCCAAGAAATTCGGGTCAAAGAGAAAGTGTCCACCTCGGCTGCTCGCAAGCTATTAGCTAGTAGGAAGCCCACGCTGCTCCCAGCGGGGAAATACAGTACTGTCCTCGCCTCTCCTCGGACTACCAGGGTGGTGGCAACCCAGACATGCGATCTGACCTTCAGCACCACGGTCGTCTGTTCGGCCAGTGCTAAGATTGCGCGGTCGATGTCTCCTCTGCCTCCCATCACCCCACAGACACCAGCCCCTTCATCAGCTTCTGCTAAGACGAAGACCCAGAAGTCAGATACACGGGCCTTCAAGAAGGAACTGTCCTGTGCAGACTTCCTATACGTACCTCGACCTCCCAGCCATCGACCAGTACTTCCACCAAACGACCTTCCAAGAAGGCTCATAGGAAGCACAGTTCTCCTTCTCCGCCACGGCGCATTTCTTCTCCTGCGCCACCCAGCGGTTGCCGCCCCAGGCTGTCATCCGTTTCGCCTGGCCGCACCGCTGGTAGCCGAACATCTGGCCGTTCACCGGCGGAGGAAGCTCCCCCTCCCGGCCATCTTAACAAGATGGCCGATGAACCTATAGAACCAATGGATGATGACTGTCCGCCTACTGATAGCGGCGGCAGTGCTCGCTCGAAGCCAGGCCCTCAGCGGCCTTCGAGGTGACCCCTTCTTTCATCTTCCTTTTCTTCTTACGATGGCACTTATTCACTGGAATATTCGCAGCATTCGCTCCAACCGAGAGGACTTGAAGTTGCTGCTCCGCTTGCACCGTCCGCTCGTCGTAGCCCTCCAGGAAACGAAGCTACTCCCATGCGATCAAATTGCCTTGGCACACTACACCTCTGTGCGTTTTGACCTACCCCCTGTGGTAGGTATTCCGGCTCATGGAGGGGTTATGTTGCTGGTCCGGGATGATATTTACTACGATCCCATCACGTTGCACACCGGCCTGCAGGCAGTTGCCATCTGAATTACTCTCCCCACTTTTACATTTTCCATTTGTACCGTTTACACTCCATCGTCGTCTGCTGTTACCAGGGTAGACATGATGCAAATTATTGCTCAGCTACCTGCACCATTTTTGTTAACTGGAGACTTCAATGCCCACCATCCCCTTTGGGGCTCTCCAGCATCCTGCCTGAGGGGCTCCCTGTTAGCAGACCTTTTCAACCAGCTCAATCTTGTCTGCCTCAATACTGGCGCCCCTACTTTTCTTTCGGACACATCTCACACCTATTCCCATTTAGACCTCTCTATATGTACTACCCAACTTGCACGCCGGTTTGAGTGGTATGCACTTTCTGATACATATTCGAGCGACCACTTCCCGTGTGTTATCCATCTCCTGCAGCATACCTCCTCTCCGTGCTCATCTAGTTGGACCATCTCCAAAGCAGACTGGGGGCTCTTCTCTTCCAGGGCGACCTTTCAGGATCAAACCTTCACAAGCTGCGATCGTCAGGTCGCACACCTCACGGAAGTCATTCTCACTGCTGCTGAATATTCCATCCCTCACCCTACTTCTTCTCCACGTTGCGTACCGGTCCCCTGGTGGGCCGCAGCATGTAGAGACGCTTTACATGCTCGTCGACGTGCTTTACGCACCTTTAAACGCCACCCTACAGTGGCGAATTGTATCAATTATAAACGATTACGTGCACAGTGTCGTCGTATTATTAAAGAAAGCAAGAAAGCCAGCTGGGCTGCTTTCACAAGCACCTTCAACAGTTTTACTCCTTCTTCTGCTGTCTGGGGTAGCCTGCGCCGGCTATCTGGCACTAAGGTCCACTCACCAGTTTCTGGCTTGACGGTCGCGAATGACGTCCTTGTGGCCCCTGAGGATGTCTCCAATGCCTTCGGCCGCTTTTTCGCAGAGGTTTCGAGCTCCGCTCATTACCACCCTGCCTTCCTCCCCCGCAAACAGGCAGAGGAGGCTAGGCCACCTAACTTCCGCTCCTCGAATTGTGAAAGTTATAATGCCCCATTCACCATGCGGGAACTCGAAAACGCACTTGGCCGGTCACGGTCCTCCACTCCAGGGCCTGATTCTATTCATATTCAGATGCTGAAGAACCTTTCTCCTGCGGGTAAAGGTTTTCTTCTTCGTACTTACAATCGCATCTGGATTGAGGGACATGTTCCTGCATGCTGGCGCGAGTCTATTGTCCCGATTCCTAAGCCGGGGAAGGACAAGCACTTGCCTTCCAGTTATCGACCCATCTCGCTTACCAACTGTGTCTGTAAAGTGATGGAGCGAATGGTTAACTCTCGTTTGGTTTGGCTGCTCGAGTCTCAACGCCTACTTACCAATGTACAATGTGGATTTCATAGGCTCCGCTCTGCTGTTGACCATCTGGTTACCTTGTCGACCTTCATTATGAATAACTTCTTGCGGAAGCGCCCGACCGCGGCTGTGTTCTTTGATTTGGAGAAGGCTTACGACGACTGTTGGAGGGCGGGCATTCTCCGCACCATGCATACATGGGGCCTTCGCGGTCGCCTCCCTCTTTTTATTCGTTCCTTTTTAATGGATCAACTGTTCAGGGTACGTGTGGGTTCTGTCCTGTCAGACACCTTTCGCCAGGAGAATGCGGTGCCACAGGGCTCAGTTTTGAGTGTCGCTCTCTTCGCCATAGCGATCAATCCAATAATGGATTGCTTCCCAGCTGATGTATCAGGCTCCCTTTTCGTGGACGATTTTACCATCTACTGCAGCGCGCAGCGTACATGTTTCCTGGAGCGCTGTCTTCAGCGTTCTCTTGACCGTCTTTACTCCTGGAGTGTCGCCAATGGCTTCCATTTCTCTGCCGAGAAGACGGTCTGTATTAACTTCTGGCGCTACAAAGAGTTTCTCCCACCGTCCTTACGACTCGGTCCCGTTGCTCTCCCATTCGTGGAGACAACAAAATTTTTAGGTCTTACATTTGACAGGAAACTTAGCTGGTCTTCACATGTGTCATATTTGGCTGCCCGTTGTACCCGTTCTCTAAATGTCCTCCGTGTTCTCAGTGGTATGTCGTGGGGAGCGGATCGAACCGTCCTACTTCGTCTATATCTGTCGATCGTCCGCTCCAAGCTGTATTATGGGAGCTTCGTATACTCCTCTGCACGGCCATCCATCTTACGCCGCCTCAACTCCATACAACATCGAGGTTTACGACTTGCGATCGGAGCGTTTTATACTAGTCCCGTCGAGAGTCTTCATGCTGACGCTGGTGAATTGCCACTCACCTACCGGCGCGATATACTGCTTTGTCGGTATGCCTGTCGGCTACTGTCAATGCCCGACCACCTGTCTTATCGATCCTTTTTTGACGACTCTCTCGACCGTCAATACGGGTTGTATGTCTCTGCCCTGCTACCCCCTGGAGTTCGCTTTCGTCGCCTCCTTCAACACCGTAATTTTTCACTCCCTGCAACCTTTCGAGTGGGCGAGAGCCACACGCCACCTTGGCTCCAGGCTCAGGTTCGCTTTCACCTTGACCTCAGCTCGCTCCCAAAGGAGGTTACCCCCGGTTCGGTCTACCACTCCCGTTTTGTCGAACTTCGTTCAAAGTTCATTAATATGACCTTCATTTATACAGATGGCTCCAAGACCAATGACGGGATCGGGTGTTCTTTTATTGTCGGGGCACAAAGTTTCAAATGCCGGCACCATGGCCATTGTTCGGTCTTCACAGCTGAGCTCTTTGCCCTCTACCAGACTGTTCTTTACATCTGCCGCCACCGACATTCTGCTTATGTCATCTGCTCCGATTCCCTGAACGCCATCCAGAGCCTCAGTGATCCGTATCCGGTTCACCCTTTCGTGCACCGGATCCAACGCTCTCTTCAGCAGCTGGTGGACGTCGGTTCTTCGGTTAGCTTTATGTGGGTTCCTGGCCATGTCGGTATCCTTGGGAACGAAGCTGCAGATGCCGCGGCCAAGGCTGCGGTCCTCCAGCCTCGGACAACTTCTTGTTGTGTCCCTTCGTCAGATTGTAGCAGGGTCATTTGTCGGCGCATTTTATCGCTGTGGCATGCCGATTGGGCTGCACTTACAGACAACAAGCTTCGGGCCTTGAAACCTCTCTCCGCGGCTTTGACGTCCTCCTCCCGCCCTTCTCGACGGGAGGAGGTCGTTTTGGCCCGGTTACGAATTGGACACTGCCGGTTCAGCCATCGCCATCTGCTGACGGCTGCACCGGCGCCGTTCTGCCCATGTGGGCAATTGCTGACGGTCCGCCACATTTTAACATCCTGTCCGGATTTTAACACACTGCGTCTTGATCTTGGCCTGCCATGTACTCTAGATGCCATTTTAGCGGATGACCCATGAGCAGCTGCTCGCGTTCTTCGTTTTATCAACTTGACAAACCTCTCTAAGGACATTTGATTATGCTGTTTTTTTAATCCTATGCCTTTCAGTCTGTCTTTTATCGTGTTTTCCGTTTCGTTGCTGTTTTAAACTTGTGACTCGCGGTGTATTCCTAATGTAGTCTGGGCGCTAATGACCATTGAAGTTGTGCGCCCTAAAACCACAAAAAAAAAAAAAAAAAAAAAAAAGAAAAAAAAACACAGCCACACATCGATCAAGACGCATGCAACACGTGGCTAAGAAAAGACAATATATACAGTGAGACGGAATGATTCATGATTGCAATACAGGATCAAACAATAAACACCAGATATTACAGCAAGCATATTATTAAAGATCCCAATACCATAACAGATAAATGCAGACTTTGCAAACAACAAATAGAAACAGTAGATCACATCACAAGCGGATGTACAATACTAGCAAATACAGAATACCCCAGAAGACATGACAATGTAGCAAAAATAATATATCAACAACTTGCCATAAAACATAAACTAATAAAACAACACATTCCCACATACAAGTATGCACCACAAAATGTACTGGAGAATGATGAATACAAATTATACTGGAACAGAACCATTATAACAGATAAAACAACACCACTTAACAAACCTGACATCATACTCACCAATAAAAAGAAGAAATTAACACAACTAATCGAAATATCCATACCCAATACAACAAATATACAGAAGAAAACAGGAGAAAAAATTGAAAAATACATCCAACTGGCTGAGGAAGTAAAGGGCATGTGGCATCAGGATAAAGTTGACATTATACCGATTATACTATCAACTACAGGAGTCATACCACACAATATCCACCAGTACATCAACACAATACAGCTACAACCAAACTTATATAAACAACTACAGAAATCTGTAATTATTGATATGTGTTCAATAACCCGAAAGTTCCTAAATACAACGTAACATATACCGTACAGTTAAAAGGAAGTCACGCTTGATGAAGGTCCGCGTCACTTTCCATTTTTAACCAGACCTAAGGTCTGAGAAAAATAGGAATAATAATAATAATAAAATTATTATTATTATTATTATTATTATTTAAAATTATTATTTATTATTATTATTATTATTATTATTATTATTATTCAACGAATGCTAATAGAAAAATGTGTTGTCATGAACTTCTACAGAAATAGTAAAGCTACAAGTTTTATCACTATCTCTTTCCTTATTGGCACAGGTACTGAAGCTGCTAACAGAATGTGACAGTGTATCAGGAGGAATACCTGATGGAGATATACTGTATTTTGTGACAGTGGCATTCATGAGTATAAAAGAAGTTCTCAGAACCAGAGACACATTTCTACTGAGACTGATATTAGATTTCTTCGCTGATGTTAACTCCATTACCCACACACGGCAAGTTCTTCTTTCATATACAAGGTGATTTTATTGGTTTTCTTTGAGTTGTATATTTGGCAATGGCAAAGATTGCATGAATAAATTATCAGTTAATCTTCTTTGTACCTGTCTAAATGAGTATGAAAATAATTTGTTTTATCAGTGAAAATAAAAATATCTACTCACTAAGCTGCAGCAAGAGAAATCATGTATTAAGGTTTAGCAAATGTGCAAGTGTTCAGAGGCTCCTTATTCTATCCCTCCACTTATACCACATACAATGCACGTAGCTTTCCTCTCTTATTAACTCTTGCTCTTGTTTTGTCTCTTTTATGGTAGCTGGATTGAGGACACTAGGTTATTGTTGTACTTAGTTGGTTTGAAGTGATATCCACCTACTAATCAACAATTGCATATTTTATTGTAGTCATCTATAACTAAACTGAAACTATACATTAATGCATCATACAAGTAGATATACATATTTAACCATCATCATCAAATGTAACTTAATATTGATGTCTGTATCTTTGAAAAATTACCAGTAATATAAATCCTTATAGCATTGATGGATGTCAGCAACGGAAAATTCAGCTGGTTCAACTTTTCATATAATTTTGTTTGCCATGTCTGGTATTTAGTTCGTACTAAAATGACATGATTTAACACAGTTTCATCTTCACTGTCTTGACTGCACATTGGGGAACCAACAGCTTTGTTATAAAGGTGATTGGAGTAACATCCATGTCCTAATCAGTTTCTTATAATGGAGCTTGAGTCCCATTTGCTCATTCTGGCTCTGTTAAATGACAGCTTTCTTTACAGTTCGTGTTGAACATGAACAAAAAATCTCCTTATGTTCCTTTGGGTAACTATCCAGTCCCTGCCAAATTTTTCCTGTGCTTGGTGGTGTTTTTTCCATACAAAATAACTAAGGGATACGGAACATGAAGTGTTGAATATGGAAACATGCTGTTTGACGTTATCATGAGAGGTTAAGTTAAATGTAGCTCATCTAATGTGCTTCTGATGATGAATGTGTGATTAAAAGACAGAGAATGTCAGCCAAGTGCATGTAGTGTAAGGCTGATCTCCTGTATACAAGGTCTGTCTGGAAACTAATCTCCATTAGGCTGAAAATAAGATATTGGAATACTTAAAGCAGTTTTTTTATATAAATTCTACACTTTTGCATTACTTCTCTGTATAATTATAATGCAGATTTAAGCATTTATCATACATCATATCAAGTTGACCTGTTCACTCTGTATAAAATTGTGCCATCTGAGATTCTAGCCAGTTTGTGACAGTATCTTGAAATTTTTTCATGTCCATTATGAGGTCAAAATCGCTTGAAGCCAAGACTGGACTGTAGGGCGAATGTTAAAAACTGGGAATTTTGAACTGATACAACAATTTTTGTGTTTGCTGGGTAGATTGAGGTCAAGCGCATGTTGTGCAGAAACATGACTTTAGTAGTGAAGATGGCATATTGTAATTGGTAGGCAATGAAAACCTTGTCACTCCATCTGTCTGTGAAAATTATATGATTCTAGTTACCAGTGACTCCATTATGAAAGAGGGACATGAAAGTGCATGGATTTCTCTACTCTGTCAATAACTAGGCTTCTGCTATATAGTTACAGAGGTTGAAACATTATATGTATCACTTTATATATAGTTTATAAGAAACCATTTTTATTTCTCCTGTAAAATTTAACAAAATGCAGTCATGGGGTTTTCATAGCCTACCATTGATTGCTTGTTTTGAATGGCTCTTTCCAGTTTTTGTTAATTTCTCGCAGTAGGTTTCAAAATAGATTGTCCTTCCACATTCCATAAAATCTGCAAACAGTATTCTCTTAGTATTCCAAAAAATAATGTTCATAACATATTTGGCTGAGAGACCTTGGTGTGCTTTATTTTTGGTTTTCTTGGCCAAGGTAGTTGATCTTATACATTGAGTGCTGTTTCGTTTCTTTGTTACCGTAAGAAACCAATGTTTTGAACAGGTCACAATTATGTTAATGTGCCTTCTCCTTCCACTTTCTAATGAAAAGAAAAATCCAAAGAAAGTCATATGTAGCTTTCTGTAGTTCTCATAAGAGTTTCGGAACACAACAAGCAGAGAACTTGTGGTATCATAATTTTATAATCATGATCTCACCATAAAGACCCTGATAACTCAGTGGAAACTTGTCTGACAGTTGAGATATTGTGAAATGCCTGTTTTCGCAATTTTTTGTTAATTTTGTGTACCAGTTCATTGCTGCCTATGGATGGGTTGCCGTTGCTGTCATTATAAAGAACATTTATCTTTTCACTCTTAAAACACCAACCACTGATGCACAGTACCACCACTCATCACATTTGCAGACATGTCAGGTATTATGATTTGTCCATAGTTATAATGATTTCTGGACTAAAATTACGGTGGTAAGATAACCCTTGCCAAAATTACGGAATTTGCTATTTAATTTATTTTAGTAGTTTGACATCACCATGTTTTTCGTTGCATCATTTTGTGAACCTAGAAAGTTCAGTTTTTATTGCTGTGAAAATTCCTTTCACTGTGCTTACCAGTTGTACAATGTTTTTAACTGTTTTGTATTTTGAAAAACGTAACTTCGAGATCTAATTTTTAAACAGCGGGTACTCTTTCTTGTCTTTCTTACTAGGGAGTTAAAGGCCTAAATTCTTACTTTCGAAGCATTATAATTAAGCTTCAAATAGAGATTTCTACTGTCAATTTTTTTATAAATATTCCTATGCCCCCCCTCCCTAATTCTCTTGCCCCCATTACTGATAGCTTCTTTTCAAACTTGGCATCTCTGCATTTAGTTCATATTCAGCACAAATTTCACAGTAGTGTCGCTGCTGCTGGGGTCTCCCTCTTGCATTGTCATTATCCTTGATGTACTTTCTTTTGGTTATTATTGCATTTCACAGTTATTTACTGATAACTCCTATTAATCAAAGTATGTGCAGATTTGGGCTCATTTATGTACAACCTCCCAAGAATGTGTTCATAGTTGAAATCAAAAGTAATTAAAATTTCACCTGAATTAGTAGCTGAGAGGATTAACAAACCACATTTGTAAACACACTAAATGACTCCATACAAAACATATTACCTCTAACTCCTTTCGTTGTGAGCTTCAAAAAGCTGCTGTTGCGATAAATAACTGTTGTAAGCCAAAATTATTCCATCAAAATTTTCGTTTATGATAAGTTTTACCCACAGCTTTACACATTGCATGAAGTAGGAAGAAAACTATAACATGTATACTGTTTCAGCTTTAAGGATGGCGTGGAGAAGCTGTTAGATCAGCACTGCCAGTCAGATCCACCTGAAGAGCTTGGCATGCTGCTGGAATTCTTGCAGACTTTAATCTTAATCCGTATAGAAGACCTCATGCCACTGTATAGCCGCATTTTACAGTTGGCGCTGTGCTCTATTCCATGTTCTGCTGTTGCAGCCCCGGCACTCTCACTTGCTCAAGCTATACTCAGTACCAGCACCAATACCTCCGGAGAGAGTGGAAGTTTAATAGGACAATTCAGTGGGAGTCTTTCTGTAAGTTTGATTTCCCCCTGTAAAAAAATTGTAGAGTTTTGGAAAAAGGGGCAGATGAAAGCAGCAGTATATCTAGTATGGAGGAAGTTGTCATAAAATCTGTCAGAGAGAAAATGAATATGAATATATGGAAAGAATTGTCACAGAAACTGCTGTATAACAAGTAGGTTACCATTCAAACAATTCAAACAACGGAAAATCAAGGATGGAATAATGAGAAGCAACACTTCACCATCCAGTACCCATGCCCTGCTACCCTTCTCCCTCACCACCCCAGCCTCCCCCTTACCCCCCACCCCCTTAAAAAAAAAAAAAAAAAAACCAACCAGATGGCTTCTCCCATCATGCACTGCTGCTCACAATTTGGCCTTGGCAGTCAGAGACTGTGATTGTGTGTGTGAGTTCTCTAATTCTGATTAAGGCCTTTCTGACCGAAACCTTGCTTGTTCGACAGTCTTTTTGTATTGCCTATCTGCAACTCAGCATCTCCGCTATATGGTGAGTAGAAATCTTTTTCACAATATTGTCAGGTAATTTACTAATAACAAATTCATTCACACTGTTTCTGAAATGATGGAATATGTTGCAGTTTATCGTTAAATCTCATAAAAGTGATACTGCCAACATTAATGTGCGAAGTAAACAATCACAAAACTTTTTACCATATTTGCTTTGGGACGTTAGAGTACATAACAGGAATTAAATTACAAATTGTTGCTTATTTAATTTCTGTAAATATTCGTCCTACTTTTTCATCATTTTGTTTCAAAGTAACTGCTGTTTGAGTCTTATTTCCAGAATTAAGGTTTTTGTTGATGTTCAGTGCAGGTTGTTTAGTGGAGAATGATCTGATTACAGCAGGTTGTATTTGTTGATGAAAACATGATACAGAACTGGGACAAATTGTAAAATACCCACAAAACTCTAAAGGTTTTTTGCTGTGTTATTACAAAAGCTCAGTCTTTACACCAGCTGACCAGACTCCATATTCACA